>NC_044565.1:21648343-21651137 GCF_007565055.1 Rhinopithecus roxellana
TCACTTGAAAGATTCCACGAAAAGAGTGATAGCAAACTGCTTCCTGAGGTTTAAGTTATAAGTCTGTGAGGTGAACTCACAGATCAGAAAGAAGTTTCTCAGAAAGCTTCTTTCACGTTTTGAACGGATGAAATTTCCTTTCTCAGCGTAGGCCTCAATGCGATCCACAGAAGCCCTTCTCAGTTTCCTCAAAGACAGTGTTAATGGACTGCTCCACGAAACATAAGTGTAACTCTGTGAGATGAATTCACACATCACCAAGAAGTTTCTAAGAAAGCTTCTTTCTAGTTTTCAACTGAGTATATTTCCTTTGTCACCGTAAGCTTCATTGCGCTATGAAGTATCTAATTGCAGGTTTCTAGAAAACTGTGTTAGCAAACTGATCACTGAAGAGAAACGTGTAACTCTGTGAGTTGCATTCACACATGGCAATGCAGTTTCTCAGAGAGCTTCTCTCTCCAGTTATTATGGGAGGATATTTGCTTTTTCATTACCCATCGCCCTCAATGAGCTTCCCAAAATATCACTTTGCATAGAATCCAGGGACAACAAGTGTTAGCAAACTTGTTCAAGAAAGGAGAAGTGTGGAACTCTGTGAGATGAAGTCAACACATCAGAAATCAATCTCTAGAAAGCTTCTCTCTGGTTATTATGTGAGGAGATTTCCTTTTTCACCATGGGCCCCTATGGGCTCCCAAGTATCACTTGAAAGACTTCCACGAAAAGAGTGATAGCAAACTGCTTCCTGAGGTTTAAGTTATAAGTCTGTGAGGTGAACTCACAGATCAGAAAGAAGTTTCTCAGAAAGCTTCTTTCACGTTTTGAACGGATGAAATTTCCTTTCTCAGCGTAGCCTCAATGCGATCCAAAGAAGCCCTTCTCAGTTTCCTCAAAGACAGTGTTAATGGACTGCTCCACGAAACATAAGTGTAACTCTGTGAGATGAATTCACACATCACCAAGAAGTTTCTAAGAAAGCTTCTTTCTAGTTTTCAACTGAGTATATTTCCTTTGTCACCGTAAGCTTCATTGCGCTATGAAGTATCTAATTGCAGGTTTCTAGAAAACTGTGTTAGCAAACTGATCACTGAAGAGAAACGTGTAACTCTGTGAGTTGCATTCACACATGGCAATGCAGTTTCTCAGAGAGCTTCTCTCCAGTTATTATGGGAGGATATTGCTTTTTCACCATAGCCCTCAATGAGCTCCCAAATATCACTTTGCAGAATCCAGGGCAAAAGTGTTAGCAAACTGTTCCAAGAAGGGAAGGGTGGAACTCTGTGAGATGAAGTCACACATCAGAAAGCAATCTCTAGAAAGCTTCTCTCTGGTTATTATGTGAGGAGATTTCCTTTTTCACCATGGGCCCCTATGGGCTCCCAAGTATCACTTGAAAGATTCCACGAAAAGAGTGATAGCAAACTGCTTCCTGAGGTTTAAGTTATAAGTCTGTGAGGTGAAACTCACAGATCAGAAAGAAGTTTCTCAGAAAGCTTCTTTCACGTTTGAACGGATGAAATTTCCTTTCTCAGCGTAGGCCTCAATGCGATGCAAAGAAGCCCTTCTCAGTTTCCTCAAAGACAGTGTTAATGGACTGCTCCACGAAACATAAGTGTAACTCTGTGAGATGAATTCACACATCACCAAGAAGTTTCTAAGAAAGCTTCTTTCTAGTTTTCAACTGAGTATATTTCCTTTGTCACCGTAAGCTTCATTGCGCTATGAAGTATCTAATTGCAGGTTTCTAGAAAACTGTGTTAGCAAACTGATCACTGAAGAGAAACGTGTAACTCTGTGAGTTGCATTCACACATGGCAATGCAGTTTCTCAGAGAGCTTCTCTCCAGTTATTATGGGAGGATATTTGCTTTTTCACCATAGCCCTCAATGAGCTCCCAAATATCACTTTGCAGAATCCAGGGCAACAGTGTTAGCAAACTGTTCCAAGAAGGGAAGGGTGGAACTCTGTGAGATGAAGTCACACATCAGAAAGCAATCTCTAGAAAGCTTCTCTCTGGTTATTATGTGAGGAGATTTCCTTTTTCACCATGGGCCCCTATGGGCTCCCAAGTATCACTTGAAAGATTCCACGAAAAGAGTGATAGCAAACTGCTTCCTGAGGTTTAAGTTATAAGTCTGTGAGGTGAACTCACAGATCAGAAAGAAGTTTCTCAGAAAGCTTCTTTCACGTTTTGAACGGATGAAATTTCCTTTCTCAGCGTAGGCCTCAATGCGATGCAAAGAAGCCCTTCTCAGTTTCCTCAAAGACAGTGTTATGGACTGCTCCACGAAACATAAGTGTAACTCTGTGAGATGAATTCACACATCACCAAGAAGTTTCTAAGAAAGCTTCTTTCAGTTTTCAACTGAGTATATTTCCTTTGTCACCGTAAGCTTCATTGCGCTATGAAGTATCTAATTGCAGGTTTCTAGAAAACTGTGTTAGCAAACTGATCACTGAAGAGAAACGTGTAACTCTGTGAGTTGCATTCACACATGGCAATGCAGTTTCTCAGAGAGCTTCTCTCCAGTTATTATGGGAGGATATTTGCTTTTCACCATAGCCCTCATGAGCTCCCAAATATCACTTTGCAGAATCCAGGGCAACAGTGTTAGCAAACAGTTCCAAGAAGGGAAGGGTGGAACTCTGTGAGATGAAGTCACACATCAGAAAGCAATCTCTAGAAAGCTTCTCTCTGGTTATTATGTGAGGAGATTTCCTTTTTCACCATGGGCCCCTATGGGCTCCCAAGTATCACTTGAAAGATTCCACGAAAAGAGTGATAGCAAACTGC
>NC_044565.1:25898737-26068407 GCF_007565055.1 Rhinopithecus roxellana
CCAAAAGATTTGAAAATGACACCTATTCATTTCAAATTACTATTCTCAGGAAAGCTTTTCCACTAAAACTCCATGTTTTATTTTGTTTCTTCCTTATTTCCCAAGAAAAACGTATATGTTTCAAATAAACGTGATGGATTCTTTTTTTTAAACTGAGTCCTCATCAGGTCTCTTACAAAGCAGCTTTTGTTTACATCTACTAAATTAGAAACTTTTTGAGAGCAGAAAGTGTCCTTGCCATCTCTGTACCTTTCAGTGTATTAGGACATGCTAGAGCTTCAATAAAGTTTAACTTTTCTTTTTTGGTAGATCTTCTCAGAATATACTTAAATAGACTAATATTAACTGTAAAAAGGCCAAGACAGCAATATAGCACACCAAGTTTCAATGACAGTTGAAAGAGTGGGTGCCCTCTTTTATATTTTTTAACAGATAAATTGATGAGACTAGTGTTTCCTACAAATACAGCTCCAGAAATGACTTCACAAGGATCTGAATCATCAAATTGTATCTCTGGCAATGCTAGACTTCTATATACACAATTTCCCATTTCTTATCACTGGTGAAATAAAGTGTTTCCCTATCTTTGTAATGTCATCTTTATAAATATTTAAAAAGAAAGAAACTTATTCACAAACCCTAAGCACCTAGAATTTGCATTTTTACAGGCATTTCCCATTTGCCTTAATTTCTAGTACAGGAATTGTAAATGACCCCACTTGTGTTTATACAAAAACCAATTTAGATGTTAATTTAAGTATCTTTGTGAGAAATTGAGAATTCAAATAATAGATATTTACTAGTTACCTAAAATTAATTTTAAAAATTTCCAAGATTTAAAATAGAATCAAGATAGCACTTAAAAAAAAATACTAGGCTATGGGAAGCATTATCAATTTTAATAAAAGCTAAAATGCCAGCCACAGATCTATTTGTTTATTACTTTTCGCTGCCAGATCAATGGTTGGTGAGATGCACTGGCAAAAATGATATGAGGCTGATGTGTATCTTTTTTCATTTACCAATCAATTTTCTTAAGATCAAGGTATACCAAAAATGTTTGACCGCATTTTTTGAAGTATCTCATTAAAAAAAAAAATCAAATTGACTATTGAAAATACACCCAATCCTTCAGATTAACTTTAAGGGTATGTTCCAATTCCTAAGGCTAACTTTATGGGTTATTAGAAAATTAAACTAAATTTGTTTGTTATTAAATAGCAACAGTGCTTCTGGTAAAAATGCAAGAACAAGAACGCTAAAATCTTCATTCTGGTGCCAAAAAAGAACTATTTCATAACATAATTCAGAGTGAGGTAGTCTCTACATAACGAGGTGTTTTCCCCGTATTTACCACATCATTTATTTAAAGTAGTCAAATTTATGAAGCACTATGAAATTGCAGAGCAAAGTGTTATATAAAATCCAAGATGATACTATGTTAATATATATAAACAACAACCCTTCAAATACTACTACAAAAGTATCTTAAGTCTAACTTTTAGAATACTAAAACTAATGATTTTTAATGAAAACTTCAGTAGTGTTTTTGACTGTTGAGTTATTTATTTCCCAAGTGCTTTACTGTAATGGTCAATAGCTACTAAAGTTCTTAAAACAATTTCATTAAGAAATTATCTTAACACCTCAGGAAACATGTCACTTAGAAATGCTTATGTCTGTTCCTTTTTCCGCTCTTCTAATCCTTTCCTTGCTATTATCTTTAGTTACATGACTATGGTTTCCGTAGTTTCTCCCAGCTTCCAGTATAGACTATACCAGTAGAAATCTTCAGATTAGAGTGGGAGAACCATGTTCTAGGAAGATTATTGACCATCTTACACCATTCTACCCTACACCCCTGCAATGGCCATAAGGGACTATAAAGAGATTACGGCCAGACATGGTGGCTCACACGTGTAATGCCAGCACTTTGGAAGGTCGAGGCGGGTGGATCACCTGAAGTCAAGAGTTGGAGACCAGCCTGACCAACATGGCAAAACCCCATCTCTACTAAATGTACAAAAACTAGCCAGACGTGGTGTCACGTGCCAGTAATTCCAGCTACTCGGGAGGCTGAGGCAGGAGAATCGCTTGAAATCAGGAGGCAGAGTGAGCCCAGATGGCGCCATTGCACTCCAGCCTGGGCTACAGAGCGAGACTCCATCTCCGAAAAAAGAGAGAGAGAGAGAGAGAAGGAAATTATGAGTAAATTCTACCTCTGCTGCTGATTCACTTCTTCTAATTATAGCCAAGTCCTTAAAAAATATATTTAAAGTAAATTAGTAGAAAAATATTCTGAAATGTAACACAATTACTATGCTCAGGGAGATCAATTAATAACACTTCTCATAATAGTTTCTAAATCTCTGTTCTGAATCACTTTAAGCAGAAGAATTCAGGAGACAAAACTATTAGTTTAACTGGTGAGGCTAACTTATTCCTAACAGAAAAACAGGTCATCAGCTTGCCATGCATAATGGCTGCTCAGGGAATAAAGATTTATGACACAGAAATAAGGTCACCTTGAAATATACTTTTAGATTTAGATTTTGGCAAGGCTTCCAATTTTAAGAAAAAGACAAGGTGGTAGGGAGTTCTTATGCGGCTTAAACAAGGAGATACTCAAATGGAATTGGGGAAAGCTATTCTGGGGCAAAGGTCTGTAGTCAATAGATACCTGAAACCTAAATCTGTACTTCCCTTTAGAGGAGGGATTCTTTCTGGGTCTATGGATGAGATTCAGGGAATTGGGGGAGCCTTTAAATTTTAAGCCAAATGTCACGTGCATGCACATATGTGCATTTTGCCTTGTGAAAGCATTCAGAGCTTTCGTAAAATCTCAGAGGCCCCTTGATTAAGAAAATTTAAGAGAAATACTGTACTTGATAGAGCCTTTGTAATAATGAATTCACTGCACAATGATATCCTGAATTCCCTTATATCTTAGGGTATTTTACAGTCTCCTGTAGTGAATGGAGCAGAATTCAATAAAACTCAAGTTCTTATGATTCATATAATACTGGGGGATTGCTGCTTACTAAAAATGTCCATGTATTTTAACTGCTATTGCTGGACCCAAGATGTCAGAAATCTTTAAACTTGTTTTATAGTATAACACATATGCAGAAAAGAACATTAATCAAAGGTGAACATTTTGTCAACATTTTTTAGATCTAGGAATTTAAACTGTTAATGAGAAGATGATGTACATAGCTGGAGATCAAGAAACCACAAGAAGATCACATACAAGTCTCACAAACTAAGCTTATGGATACATTTATAGGTTTGCCCCTCTAGTCTCTCCTAATGACACTTAAGCTACTTGTTATGGGATGTATATACACCCTTCCAGTGATAGAAGGGTGAGGAGTGAAATGAAAGCAGATTCAGAAAGATGTTTCAGTGTATAAAGGAGCTCAAAGTACATGCAGATCTTTGTCCATATTGAGCCAGGTTTGAGGATTAAGGCCGACTGAGTCAACAAAGTTCATAAATATCTACAAGACAGAATAGTCTGTCTTCATCAGACACATAGTCCATCCATCTTTATAATTACCAGCACACTACATACAAGAACCTCAAATTGTTATTATTCATCATTTGCTTAACAGTAAAATTTTTAGTTTGTTTTCCCCTTTTAAAAACATATTTTTTTCAATTACTATAAAACATTTTATATCCTGCCCCTTACCTGCCCATCTGTAAACTGCATGTGAATGTGAAGATTTAAACCATATAAAATTTTTAAAATAATTCTATAAAATACTTCTACCTTTGCCCTGCACACTTCCACTGCATTATTATATCAAAGACCATGTCTCAATTAACCACTATCTGACCCTTGCTCACTTTCTTCCCTCCCCTCCCCCTGCCAAAGTTTGCCCTTCCTGCCAAAGTTCAGCACTTCCTAGAAAAGTCTCACTGCCTGTTTGATATTGTACTTCACTTTAGTCACCAAAGGAAGAATTTGCAGGTGCTTGGCCCCATCTATAAGACCATGACCGAAATCTGACCTCCTGTTACAATACATGAACTCCTGACCTACTGATAAGGCTGGCAGATATAAGTAGGATTTTTCAAATAATCCTTTGGGAATTTATAAGCAGCAAAGCCATAAAAGGGGGGTGAGTGGAAGGTCGGTTTCACTAAAAATAATAAATATTGCCATGTTTATTCAAAGAGTGCCTTGTTATCCTCCAGGCCAAAAGTTCAGATAAACACTATTGTAAATGACAAAATATTAGAACTTTTTGTTACTTATGTTATGATCCTTCCGTTGGACACCAATAGAACTGTTTTCCCTCATATAGGTCCCAGCCCTGATATTGTATAACAGTCCCTGTGACTAGAATACTGAATTCATCTGCAGGTCAAAAGGAGAGTAATTATTCAAAATCAAAAACAAACATTTACTGATTATTACATACTACTAATACTAAGTGCTAAGTACTGGGACTAAAAAGAGGTGAATAAATATAATACCTGCCCTAAAAGAGCTTACAATCTGTTGAGGAAAAGCAACATATTTAGAATATGATGATATAATAAAGTTAAGCAGTAATATAAATATACACTGAATCCTATGTGAAGGAGTAGGGGATCCACTGAGTTCAAGCTGAAACATTAAAAAAAAATTGCTGGATGATACAAGTAAAAAATAAATAAGTGTGTGAACCCGGGAGGCGGAGCTTGCAGTGAGCTGAGATCATGCCACTGCACTCCAGCCTGGGCGACAGTGAGACTCAATATCAAAAATAAGAAAAATAAATAAATTAAATTAATAACTAAATAAATAAGAACTAGTAAGATAAGTGAGAATAGTAATTCAGATAGAAGGGCTAGCATAAGGAAAGAATGAGAGGCATATGGTACATTCAAAGAATTGGAAGCATTTAAGTATCATTAAAGTAAAGTAAGAAAATATGGATGATAAGACATGGAAGACCATCTATACTTCTATATACTATATTGTATTCTATACTTCTATATTTTACTCCACAGATAACCAATCACAGAATTGTAAGCAGATAACACATATATCAGATTTGTATGTTGAACAATTATGACTATAGTAAGAACTGAGTTAAAGGTTTAAGATAATGGTAGCGAGACCAGATAAGGAGACTATTTTCAATAATTCTGATGAGAATCTGAACTAGGGCAATAATTTTAGGATAGGAAAAGATGAGATGGAGTAAAACTATATTTAGCAATAACATTTGGAGATTGGATGGTATTCAGAAAAACCCAAGAGTTTAAGTTTCTGGCTGGTGACTACATAGATGATACTATTATTTGACATCACTAAAAAAGGAGATGGGCAGGAAGGGCAAGAGATAATGCCTTCATTTTATAACATAGGGAGATATAGAGTTTATGCTGCCTGTGAATATCTGAAAGGTTCTGTTCACTAGGCAATATATACAAGTCCAAAGCTCAAGGGAAAGTTGAGGAGTGAAGATATAGGTTTGGAAGTCATTAGGATTCCAAATCATGAGAATAAATTATATCATTCAAGAAAGGCAAGACACAAAGAAAAGCAGGATGAGAGTAAAACCCTGGGAACAATGAAGGACACTAAGAAGAAGTAAAACTCACAAAGATCAAAACAGGCAACAATTATCAGAAACACTGGTAGAGAATAAGAAAAACATACTGTAAAAGAAGACAGAGATTAAGAATTATAAAGTGAAAATGATCAACAAAGTTGGAGCCAAAAGGTCCAGGAAAATACAGTTTCAGGATAGTGCTAAGAACAGAAGATAAATATACAGGGTTGATGAGAGAATGAAAAGGGAAGAAGTAGAGACAAGCATTAGAATGTAAAGGAATGTGAGAGATACGGTTTTATTTTCTCCTCAATCCCCGTTTCTCTATTCCTAAATCCTTTTTCTAAAGGCCTAACAGTAATATTAAATATATTAGAAAATAAGAAAAAAATTACAAATATTTATATTAAGTAATCCATTTTTAAACAAGCTTTGTAATTAATATTATGAGGAACTATCCTTTACCATGCAGTAATGCCAATTTGTGACTTGAGAATGGGATAACAAAGAAAGAGAGGTAACAAATTACAGCCCCAAAAAGGCTATGAAGTCAGCACTGAAAGTTATACATGTTCTGGTCCTTCCTTTTCCAATGGAGATATCTGAGTATTTATTTAAAGTCCCTATAGACCTAGAAAATCAGTGTCCAGAAAATAAACATATATTATCCAGAAAATAGAACTGAGTTTCTAACACTAACTATACCTTTTCAAAACTAGGAAATACTGTGAATGGGAGAAGAGACCCGTTTCTGCCATATAAACAATGCCTTATTAATTGCTATAGAAAATTTATGAATATAAAATACTTCAACAGTAGGGAATATTACTGTGTATAATTTACTTTTAAATGGGCAGTTTAAGGTTCTCCTGCTTTTCTAGAGCTTTATCATCTGTAAATAATAACCAGTATGCCGTAGTTTCTACATAGCTTAGGACTATATATGGTCATTATACAATTAAGAATATGTGAATTTTTAAAAATTTGTATATTGATGACAGAGACCAAAACCCCTATCTACATGTCTACAGTTTATGCCAAACACTTTTTAAAATATCAATACTGTGTCTACCCATTAGCATCAGAGATACATAACAATTACCAGATAATTGCTATTTCTTTCGTATTTTTTTATTTTTTTATTTTTTTATTTTTTTTTTTTTTTTTTGAGACGGAGTCTCGCTCTGTCTCCCGGGCTGAGTGCAGTGGCCGGATCTCAGCTCACTGCAAGCTCCGCCTCCCGGGTTTACGCCATTCTCCTGCCTCAGCCTCCCGAGTAGCTGGGACTACAGGCGCCCGCCACCTCGCCCGGCTAGTTTTTTGTATTTTTTAGTAGAGACGGGGTTTCACCGGGTTAGCCAGGATGGTCTTGATCTCCTGACCTCGTGATCCGCCCGTCTCGGCCTCCCAAAGTGTTGGGATTACAGGCTTGAGCCACCGCGCCCGGCCTTATTTTTTTTTTAAAAGGAGTCTCGCTCTCTTGCCCAAGCTGAAGTGCAATGGCGGGATCTTGGATAACTGCCATTTATTAAATGCCAATTATGCATACCAGTGACTGAGTTAGGCACTATTTATTCAATTTATTAATTGTACTAAGTAGGTAATTATTATCCTATTTCATATATGAGAAAGGTAGCCTAACAACATACAACTAGTAAATGTGTGATTAAATTATTTCAATACTCATGAATCACTACTGGAGTTCACTTGAGCAAAATCTGTTTTATTTTAATATCATAAAATCTGGAGTCTCACTCTTTCACCCAGACTGGAGTGCAGTGGCATGATCTCGGCTCACTGCAACCTCCACCTCCCAGGTTCAAGCGATTCTCCTGCCTCAGCCTCCCAAGTAGCTGGGATTACAGGCACATGCTACCACACCCAGCTAATTTTTATATTTTTAGTAGAGATGAGGTTTCACCATGTTGGCCAGGATGGTCTCAATCTCTTGACCTTGTGATCCACCTGCCTCGGCCTCCTAAAGTGCTGGGATTACAGGCATGAGCCACCGCACCTGGCTAATATCATAAAACCTTAATCTCTTATAAAAACTAGCATACACACAGTGATGAGATACAATGCGATCATATTAAAGTCATTCAAAGAATGGAACTTCTCTCCTGGTATACTGTAATCATATTGAAGCATAATGTATTAACTTTTATATATCCTTGCTTCTCCAAATTCATTTCATGCAGAAGAGAAATTCAGTAAGTGTTTTTTTTTAAACAAGGAAACAAATAATAAGATTTGAGTCAACATATGTTCAAACAAATGTACTGCATTCTTTAGTTACCACTTATTTATTCATTCAACTATTTAATAATATTTACTGAGTACTTACTACATGCCAAGTAATGTTGGTACTGGCAGATATAACATTAAACAAAATAAACTAGCCATTTCACAGACCTTATGCTATTTGAGGGAAAAAAATCATTAAATTTTTAATTATGAGGCCTACTCTTAACCTTAAAACTTGATGCAAATAAACATGATTATTTTTCTATAGACTACTGGCTTAATTACAACTGTGAACTCCCTTATCCATACATACTATTGAAGAGAGTAAATAAAATCATGGAGCACAGAAACAAGATGTTAAGGAAGAAAGGAGTAAGTGTGTGGCAAAGGAAAAATGTATATTATTGCATATGTGAGTTCTATACAACTTTCAAGGAACAGATAACTCTTATATAAGTCATTCCATAAAATAGAAAAAATGTGAGATGTTCAACTAATTTTAATGAGGCTAAAACAACATTGACTTACAAACCACCTAAGGACAACACACCAAAAATGAAAATTTCAGGGCTGTATTACATATAGCCTGAAATAAAGCAACAATAAAAAGAAGTTAAATTCTACAGGATGTTATAAAAGTAGCAATACATGTTCATCAAATTGAGTTTACCTAATAAACGCAAGGATGAGTTAATATCAAAAAAATCTATCAATGAAACTCACCATATTCATAAACTAAAGAATAAATATTATATTAATATGTATAGAAAACTAATTCAATAAAATTCAGCACACATTTATGTTTTCTTAAAGGATTATCAAGAGTCTAGGAACAACTAAATAAGTTATTTACCAAAAACCTATATAATGATTAGTCAATGAAAAAAAGTCACACATTTTCTCTTTAAAATTAGAAATCAAAGAGTCTCACTATCACCTTATTGAACAACAAAGCAATGATGATTCCAGTCAATACAGTAAGACAATAAAAAGAATAATGAGATATACAAATAGAAAAAAAAAAAGTCACTATCTGCAGACAATATGATTGACTACACAGAAAACTCATGAACCAAAAAGACTGTTAGAACAAATAAAAGAGTTAATTAAGCAAGGTTTCTAGATGTAAGATCAACCTATAAAAATCAATAGTGTTCCTCAATATCAGCAATAACTAATTAGAAAATAAAGTAGAAAACCGCAACAAAAACTATAAGAATTTTGCTATTTATCTAACAAAGAATGTCCAAAACTCTTAACATGAGATTGGGGGAAAGCTCAATTAAATATTTTAAAAGATCTTCCTCCTCCATGACTGGGATGACTTAGCATTATAAAACTGTTAATTCTTCCAAAATGGAACTACAAATTCAATCAATTCAAATCAAAATCCTAGAAGGACTTTTTAAATAATCTCAAACTTATTATAACATGTATATGGAAAAATAAAGATCTATAAATAGTTAATGCAATTTTAAAGAGGAGACATGAGAAGGGATTTATTTTATACCATCTATTTTGATATATTATAAAATATAATATAACAAAAAATGAGCTCAGAAACAGAACGATGTAAATATTGAAATTTACTACCAGAGGTACTACCAGAAATCACTGAGTGACATACAGATCATGTAGTAGATGGAATTGATAAAACTGAATTCATCATATGGAAAAAAATAAAGCCTTATATTATACAAGGAGTCTTAAAAAGTTCATGGAAAATGCATATTATGAAAAAACTATGCAGGAATTTCAAAATATTTTTACACCAAAATAAGCCTGTACCAACTTGTTATAACATATCTGAACAGAATCTAGTTTGAGGCACTAAAAAGTATAAGACATCAATTTGAAAAGAGCCTCTATTGGAGCAACATGAATTCTGCTAAAATTGAAGCAAGCACAAATATCAAATTTATGGTAAAACTTAGGTAGAAGAATGGTGAAATCATTGAAGCTTTACAAAAAGTTTATAAAGACAATGCCCCAAAGAAATCAGCAGCTTATAAGTGGATATTTGTTTTAAGAAGGGATGAGACAATGTTGAAAATGAAGCCTGCTGTGACAGACCATTCACATCAATTTTTGAGAAAACAATCTTGTTTGTGCCCTAATTAAAGAGGATTGATAATTAACAGTACAAACAACAGCCAATACCATAGACATCTCAATAGCTTTAGATTACACAATTCTCCCTGAAAAATTGAAGTCAAGCAAACTTTCCACTCAATACAAAACTACTGCACTCAGATCTGCTGCAGAAAAGAGCAGACAACTTTCAATGGAAATTTTAAACAAGTGGAGGATCAAGATCCTGAACCATTTATGATATGGTTTGGCTGTGTGTCACCAACCAAATCGCATCTCAAATTGTAATTCCCACGTGTCAAGGGAGGGAAGTGATTAGATTATGGGGGCAGTTTCCCCCATGCTGTTCTCATGATAGTGAGTGAGTCTCACAAGATCTGATGGTTTTAAAATGGCAGTTTTTCCTGTCCTCACATTCATTCTCTTTCCTACCACCTTGTGAAGAAGGTGCCTGCTTCCCCTTCACCTTCCATCATAAGTTTCCTGAGGCCACTTAGCCATGCTTCCTGTTAAGCCTGCAGAACTGTGAGTCAATTAAAACTCTTTTCTTTATAATTATCCAGTCTCAGGTAGTGTTCTTTTTTTGAGTGAGTTCACATCGCATATGTGAGCTCTAAGCAACTTTCTTTTTTTTTATTTTTTATTTTTTTCTTATACTCTAAGTTCTAGGGTACATGTGCACAACATGAAGGTTTGTTACATAGCTATACATGTGCCATGTTGGTTTGCTGCACCCATCAACTCATCATTTACACTAGGTATTTCTCCTAATGCTATCCCTCCCCCAGACCCCCAACCCCTGACAGGCCCCGGTGTGTGATGTTCCCCGCCCTGTGTCCATGTGTTCTCGTTGTTCAACTCCCACCTATGAGTGAGAATATGAGGTGTTTGGTTTTCTGTGCTTGTGATAGTTTGCTTAGAATGATGGTTTCCAGCTTCATCCATGTCCCTGCAAAGGACATGAACTCATCCTTTTTTATGGCTGCATAGTATTCCATGGTGTATATGTCCCACATTTTCTTAATCCAGTCTATCATTGATGGACATATGGGTTGGTTCCAAGTCTTTGCTATTGGGAACAGTGCCACAATAAACATACTTGTGCATGTGCCTTTATAGTAGAATGATTTATAATCCTTTGGGTATATACCCAGGAATGGGATCACTGGGTCAAATGGCATTTCTAATATTAGATCCTTGAGGAATTGCCACACTGTCTTCCACAATGGTTGAACTAATTTACACTCCCACCAACAGTGTAAAAGCATTCTTATTTCTCCACATCCTCTCCAGCATCTGTTGTTTCCTGACTTTTTAATGATCACCATTCTAACTGGCATGAGATGGTGTCTCATTGTGGTTTTGATTTGCGTTTCTCTGATGACCAGTGATGATGAACATTTTTTCATATGTCTGTTGGCTGCATAAATGTCTTCTTCTGAGAAGTGTCTGTTCATATCCTTTGCCCACTTTTTATGGGGTTGTTTTTTTCTTGTAAATTTGTTTAAGTTCTTTGTAGATGCTGGTTATTAGCCCTTTGTCAGATGGGTAGATTGCAAAGACTTTCTCCCATTCTGTAGATTGCCTGTTCACTCTGATGATAGTTTATTTTGCTGGAGTTCTACACAACTTTCAAGGGACAGAGTGAATCCCCAGTTTTGTTGCCCAGGCTGGAGTGCAGTAGCACAATCTTGGCTCACTACAACCTCTGCATCCCAGGTTCAAACAATTTTCCTGCCTCAGCCTCCTAAGTAGCTGGGATTACAGGCACCCACCACCACGCCTGGCTAATTTTTGTATTTTTAGTAGAGACAGAGTTTCACCATGTTGCCCAGGCTGGTCTCAAACTCCAGACCTCAAGCAATCCACCTGTCTCAACCTCCCAAACTGCTGGGATTACAGGCATAAGCCACTGTACCTGACCTCAAGCAGTATTCTTTATAGCAGTGTGACAACAGACTAATACAGTTTCTTTGAAGTACTGTGGCAGAAGAGAAACATGGCTTTCCCAGTACAATCCTGAAGACAAGCCATAATCAAAGCAATGGCTACCAAGAGATGAAAGTAGTCCAGTCAAAGCAAAAGCAGACCAGTCAAGAGCAAAGGTCAAGGCAACAGATTTTTGAAATGCTAAAGGAATTTTTCTTGTTGACCTTCAGGAAGGCCAAAAAACAATAATATCTGTTTCTTATAAGACTTTTAGCCAAAGCTTTAGCAGAACTATGCCTGGGAAAGCTTCACTATATAGTCCTCCTCCACTACAGCAATGCTTCTGCTCATTCCCCTCATCAAATGAGGGCAATTTTGTAAGAGTTTCAATGGGAAATCATTAGACATTCACTTTACAGTCCTGATTTAGCTTCTTCTGACTTCTTTTCGTTTCCTAGTTTTAAAAAGCCTTTAAAGGGCAACTATCTTTCTTCAGTTAATAATGTACAAAAGACTACATTGACACGGTTAAATTTCTAGGATCCTCAGTTCTTTAGAGATGGGCTAAATGGCTGGTATAATTGCTTACCAAAGTGTCTTAAACTTGATGGAGCTTCTGTTGAAAAATAAAGTTTATATTTTTTATTTTTATGTTTTAGTTTCTTTTTTCCATGAACTTTCTAAAGTCCCCTTATATATAATGATGAACCCAAGATGGGTTAAGATGAAAATGTAAATGGTAAAATATTAAACATAATATAAAGTAAATACTCTGTGACAGCAGGATAAAGAGGTATTTAAAAAAAATAAAAACTCAAAAGTATAAACTTATATGGCTAAAATTGATGGATGTGATTACATGGAAACTAAATATTTCTGTTTCACTGAACATAACATAGACATAGTTTAGAGTCTGGTGACAAATTATGAAAAAAGGACATTTTAAACATTCTAAACTGTCAGTATCTACAATATATGAGGAATTTCTGAAATTACTCTTTCAGAAAAGAGGGAAAAAAACAAGAAACCCGATTTTTAAAAATGGACAAAGGTTAAAAATAAGCACTTTATAGAAGAAAAATCTAAAAAGATCCACTAGTCTATAAAGAAAACCACAATTTTGACTAATAACCAGAGAAACGCAAACTAGAACCATAGCGCAACAGCATTTGAGTAAATTAAAAGCACATACATATACAAATCACTATACATTTTTCAAGGATATTTACACATCTATGACCATATATTACATTTATTAGTGTTATTATTGTTGGAGATGAAAGACAATTGGGCTTGTAAACAATGAATGAATAGAAAAAATATAATAAAATAAAATAAAATACAAGAGGGGGGCCTTTATGAATTGATAATAGAGTGTCACAGTCTAAGATGTATATGATTTCTTATCTATACCTGTGATTGAAAAAGATTGTCGACTTGTTTTAGATGCCTTGTTACAATTCAATCTACATTTGGCTTGACCTTTATATAACAAGGAATGGTACATGTGCAGCCATAAAAAGAATGAGATCATGTCTTTTGCAGGAACATGGATGGAGCAGAAGGCTGTTATCCTCAGCAAACTAATGCAAGAACAGAAAAACAAATACCCCAAGTTCTCACTTACAAGTGGGGGCTAAATGACAAGAACTTATAAACACAAAGAAGGAAACAACAGACACTAAGGTCTACTTGAGAGTGGAGGGAGGAGGATGGGAAGAGGGAGAGGAGCAGAAAAAATAACTTTTGGGTACTAGGCTTAATTCCTGGGTAATGAAATAATCTATACAACAAACCCCTGTGACATGAGTTTACCTATGTAATAAACCTTCACATGTATCCCCAAACCTAAAATAAATCTTTTTTTTAAAAAACGAATTGTACATATATCAGATAATATGAATTTTATTTTTGTTAAAAATGTCTGAAAATATTAGATGTAAATACATAAAACATAAATAATGGTGGTCTCTAGGTGTGAAATCATAGGCAATTATAATTTTATTGTCATGTCTTTTGTTTTATTTACTTTTTGTAACTTGAAAATTTCTAAATGAGTATATGTTACTTTAGCAGTAAGATATTCAGAGCTTCTTTATAAAACCAAAAAAAAAAAAAAAAAGTCTTCTGAGAAATTGCTGCTACTGCAATATTAAATTTAATTCTAATGCCTCTCCACTGTTAGAGAGATTCTAGTATGGACATTTAAACTAGTGAGACATACTTATATTCAAATGTAAATACAAAAATCACATTATAAGGCTACACATTATTTTTAGTATTCACTACTTCAGCCGCCTATTTAAAAAAAAAAAAAAGGAATGGTAGATTGAGAGAGAGGGAGTGTAAAGGGAGGGAAGACAGAAAGAGAAACAGAGAAGAAAAGAGGAAGATGAAGAAGTCGGCAAAAGAGGGCGAGAAGAGGAAACTACCTGATTTTTAATCAAACCAATAAAACTACCACAAAATACTTCAGACCATAAAGTCCATAGGTCAGTATCCCAAATTGTCAGGAGTAATGACAAAGTAACACTATGTTAAACATATGAACAAAAAGGCCGGGCATGGTGGCTCACACCTGTAATCCCAGCACTTTGGGAGACCCAGACGGTGGATCACCTGAGGTCCGTAGTTCAAGACCAGCCTGACCAACACGAGAAACTCCATCTCTACTACAAATACAAAATTAGCCGAGCGTGGTGGCACATGCCCATAATCCCAGCTACTCGAGAGGCTGAGGCAGGAGAATCGCTTGAACCAGGGAGGCGGAGGTTGTGGTGAGCCAAGATCACACCACTGTACTCCAGCCTAGGCAACAAGAGCAAAACTCTGTCTCAAAAAGAAAAAAAAAAAAAAAAAAATATATATATATATATATATATACACACACACACACACACACAAAGAAAAACTGATAAGAGACTGGGCAATAAGACATACTTGAACATATTAAAAACAACCTGATACAAGCATCATTGAAAGTTTCTGTAAAAAAAAAATCAATAATAGGCTTCTCTCACCAATTTGTCTTGGTTGCTACAGTTTAATTTTTGATTCACTTTCTGTGTATCTATGTGTCTGCATGTGAGTATACTACCAAAATGGAGAAAGGGATCATTTCTTAGAATATTATTAACATCTAAAATATCCCACACACAGAGAGGTTCCCTTTTCC
Organism: Rhinopithecus roxellana; assembly: GCF_007565055.1. Taxonomy (NCBI): domain Eukaryota; kingdom Metazoa; phylum Chordata; class Mammalia; order Primates; family Cercopithecidae; genus Rhinopithecus; species Rhinopithecus roxellana. The sequence goes on from NC_044565.1 coordinate 25,913,729, forward strand.
ATATACTTTACATGACAAAAGGAATAATTGTCATTAGGAATAAAAAAGTAAACATTTTCACAAATACTATTTTAATGTGTAAAGACAGAACATTGTTATTAAATAATTACATTATTAAACTAAAAACAGAAATCTGGATGTGTATGACTACCTCTAGTTATAAGCTACTGATTTATTGATGACTGAGAAATGTCACTAGCCATAGCATATTACATAAAAACATAAGAGATTCAAAATTGCTTTTTATAATTAACAGTCCTTAAACAAGAAGAGTTTTCTCATTTTTCACTCTTAACAATAAACAGAAAAACTACCAAAAGTTGAGAAAGCAAAGTTTTGAACTCAATGGACATCTTTATTAGGCAGAGCCAGATAAAGACTCACCAGGACAGAATATATGTGTAGACATCGATATACTGGAGAGAAATCCACCAAATCTTGGGCCCCAGGTACCTGCAAATACAAGATTACAACAAAAAAATTCAAACAAAGCTATTAAAAGCAACTACCTTAATTGTTACTACTCAAGTGTTTGGTTCTTTTTATAAAGACCAGTTCTAGCTTCTAAGTGAGAAATACAAAACAAACAAAGAAATAGGTTTCCAAAGACCTAGTTCTTATGTTTTAGCCATAGAATTAATAAACTGTGAAGATATACACCAAGGCTGGGACAAAGCCCACAAGGATGGGTAGCAGAGAAGAGAAACAGGTGGCAACAATCCTGCATTTGCCTTTAGAGATACATCTTTGGCCATGGGACTCTAAAGGGAAAATAAGAACAATGTGAGAATGCACCTTTCATGATGACTTTTTCTAAAAGACATGAGAGTTTATATAAAAAACTAAGTTTTAGTAGTTAAAAACAAAACTTGTCACACAATATGAATCACGGCCTGCCAGTCAACTTCTGAAGAAGACAAGAATTCATCAATACTTAAGTCAACATGCAATCAAAATCAGAAATATGCTAGGAAAAGAGGGGAGATTAGGTGAAAAATAAGACAAAGAATGGAAAAGTCAAACCAAGAAGTAATACCAATGGATTTTAATGTGAATAGTGTATGTTAATTAAACCTAGACATCAAAAGAGAAACTAAAAGAAAAAAACATCAGGTAAGAACTGGAGTCTAGTTTCAATGCTAAAATTGATTTGCTACATGATCTGACAAGAGTAATTCACAATTTACTTTGGTCTCGAGTTCCTCAGTTGAAAAAAAAAATCAGCTGATTTATAGGGATTTAACAAGAATAAAAGGAAATATTGAAAGTAAATGTTGAACAAAATAAAACAAAAAGAAAACGAAAAAATTACATAAAGAAGTATTCAAAATAAAGACCTGCCAGTTTTTACTGTAACACTGGTAACTACATAATTCATCAGAATATAAGCAGCAGGCATATCTAATTTGGGTAGGGCTGATTCATAATTACAAGGTCATTTTCCCTTATTTTATAAAGTAAATCTCATTTCTTCTTTTGGGGCATAGCTTCTTTACCAAGATACTTTTCTTAATGAAATCTACTAATTCTAAAATTCAACAGCACAATACCTACGTTTTTTTCCCTCTGGAACCATTACACCTTTAGATTTATGGGTTCAAACTTATTGACTATTCTGTTCATCTGCTTCACACCCATAAGAGCAAAGATTAAATCTCTATATTTTAAGTTCCTTGATAGCACTATATACTCTGTAAGCACACAACAAACTTTTACATGAATCTAAAAACTGATAGTAAGATGGTCAACATCCTATAGCGTGGCCCAAGAATAACTTTACCTAAAAAAAAAAAAAAAAAAAAAAAAACCCTTTAAGAAGAGGTAATGAGCATTGTAAATTACTGAAAAAAAATATGGTACAGCATGCAGTTTAAAAAGAGTAGGATTAAATAGCATATAAAAATTGTATGAGTGCAAATGGACACTCATTTTCATCTTAATAACACAAAGAGTCCACAGGTGATCATTTTAGGCACTCTTATTTGAAATGATCACAACACTAAAACATCTTTACAGTCTCCTCTTTTGGACTGCAAAGTAGAGAGCTAAAGGAAATTTATTTTATCTTGACAGAAAACCAGAGCCTATTTTATCTTGCCAAAATATGAGGAAAATTTCTTTTATCTTGCCAAAAAACCAGAGCCTACAGCTAAGCAAAACACATTCTCAAAAGAGGAAAAATGTTAAAACATCAAACATGATATTCACAATAGTATTTAAACTATATAAAAACTACACATGCATATGGAAAAAGACAAGAAGAAAACATATTTAAAAGTTTGATCTGTATAGGAAATGACACGTTTTTCTTTTATTTAGAATTAATAATTTTTAAATTCTGTTACATATTTACAAAAAGTTTAAAGAATTTTTCTTACATAATTTTGAGTAGCAAATTCAATCAAAATTTTGTTTATATGTTCTTCTTCATGCAGTTTATTTTGTTTAACTTCGTCTCAGAACCATAGTTTCAATCACAAGGAAACTGCTTGTAGCCATTCCTCAGACAAGGCCTTAGCCACTTTACATGTCAGACCCACCCTTGTAGAATGAACATCTAAATTGAGGGAGAATTTCCCTAAAAATCTGTGATAAATAAGCTAACAAAGCCCCATAACAAAGACATTTTGTTACTAATGGGCTAAGACTGGTTTATGTGGGCATACTATTAAAAAAAATGGATACATTTAGAAAGGAGACAAAGGCCTTTTTTTGTCATCTCCAACAAATATTTACAACCAAATCTATTCTCTCTGAGGCTATTGTGACATCATTCTATCAGCTTCAAACTGGCTAAAGTGCTCTGACTTGTAAGTATTGTCTCTATTATTTCTTAGCCACTGGAACCACCATCCAGTTAAGTCTTCCTAAGCACAAGACTGCCTGCTTTGAAAGCAGTACACAGAAATCTAGACAAAAAGAGAAGGGAGTAAAATGGGGCTTCCGTTCACAACTTTTACCTCTACTCCCAAAATAGCCTAATATTTAGAAATCATTTTTCCTCTATGCTCCCCTCTGTGAAGAACACTAGGAATGAACACCATGAGGAACCAAGAAGAGTGCTGTGAGGATAAAGGTATGTAAAGTATGCACTGACTCATGTTGCTTAGAGCGAGATGTGTTTTCTCTGCTGCCACTAATGAAAAAGAATCACAACTACAGAAAGGCAAAAGGAGAAGAGCAACATACATTGGCTGTGAAGGAATGCTACAGGTTGGGAAGAATAAGAAGTGAGCTTTCAAAAATCTAAATAAATAGGGGCGGGGAAGAGTATCAGAAGAAAATGAAGTTTTTCCTGACTCACAGAAATGGGTCTGTTTTAAGGTCCACATCTTGATCACCATTTAAAATGCTAACTCTCTGTCAAAGCTATATTCATACTTCTTCCTTTTCTTTGACCCTCCCTCCCCTCAAGTTGCAAAGAATGATTCAAGGAGGTTTAGGTTTCAGCTGGGGCAGAGGGAGGGGTCCAAGGACACTTTCTTAAGCTAACAATAACTGTTTCTAATGGTTTCTGTCTCCTAACAAAAGCCATGACTCCTTCTATTATCAGCTTCATCTAATTTTTCCTTTCCAAAGAAAATAACACAGCCCTTGCATTTTACACATGTCCAAATTTGACAAATCATTATCGACTGCCACTATAACTGATAAGAGATAACTTTGTGGTAGGACGTTGTCATTTCCTCTCATAAGGGCTTTCTTTCTGAGATACAGAAACATGATTAGAATAGTTAAACATTTCCTCTGCCTGGCAGTCAGGAACTCAAGACTTTAAGATACTGGAGTCTGTATTTTTCTAGAAGTTCAAATAGATCTATGAAGATACAAATAGTAGCCACAAATAGTATATTCAAGATTATCCTGTTTTTTTAACTAGTTGTTTTCCTTAAGAATTCACATGAAACAATTTCATCACCAAGGACAGCAGCTGCCTAATTCCCTAAATAGTTTCTGAATGGAGAGCATTAGTGCCTTTTGCCAGTTCAAACCTTTTTCCAGAGGATCAAATAGTAGGTAAGATTTTACATTCTATAACTAAGATATCTGTGCCTCAGAGCATATTATAACATTACTTAAACCAAGAGAACTAGGATACATTTTTTAATAATCGATAAATAATGACCTAGTAAAGCATTTGAGGGTGCCTTAACTTCAGTATCCAGAGGTAGATATCATGGAAGCAACTATTACATTCTTCTATAAATACACATTCACATATCAATTAGAGATCATTGACAGATTAGGTACATGTATTGGCATCTAATGGATCCTATTGGCATCCACGTTTGGTATCCACTAGATACCAATACATATGGCTAATCTGTTTGTTTCAATACAATTATTCTTACATTTTTATAATACCAATTAACAGCTTCAATCAAAGCATTAGTTCCTAGTTTTTGTTTGTGGAATATTTGTTGTTAAAGAGCATTTATAGTCTAAAATATAGCACCTAACACATGAGACCAATGTATAGATGACAAAAAAGAGTCTGAAAATAGAGGATGCTACAAAACAAAAGTAAATTTTAAAATGGGATTAATCAAAGGCCCCCTGAAAAATCAAAAGCCCCTGAAAAAATATTATGAGCCCCCACAGATAATATTTACTACAGAAGATATACAGATTCAGCATAGACATGGGAATGTTAGATGATCAGGATGAAAAGAAACATCAACATTTCTGATTATAAAAATTTTTACAAAACACCAGGATGCGACTTTTAGGATATATTTTTCTTCTTCTCTAATACATCTTAGTTCAGGTAAAAGAAAGTCTCTAAAAACAGAAAAGTAAATGGTTAAGTTCCTCTCATAGGGCATAAGGAAAATGCATTTACATATTTAAAAAAGGATATTTTGATTTTTAAAATGCATGATGCCATTCAAGTTTTAACAGATATATTCATTTAATATTTTTCTAACCCTTCCTCCAAAAGGATTCAGAGTTCATAAATATTTTCTATTTTAAAAGACTCACTAGTGAAGAAAGGCAGGAAAGAAACATTATCTGCAGGTAAAAATATGATAACTCTACCAGCTTTACTGCTGGGTAAGCATACCCTCAGAAAAGGGGAATACACTATAAGAAAAGATTGCTTGCCTCCCTCCACTCAAGAAGAGTGGCGATATACTGTGAGATATTTACCTCTGCTGCTGATAAAGACAGCACATTAAAACAGAAATGCATTAGTACACTCCAGCCCTATTGTTCCCACAGTTGCACCAGAAGATACACAAATACACAGACACACACACTCTCTTATACACCTACACGGCATTTATTTTTCTCTTAAGAAGGCTTTCAAAGTAGATGGATCATCCAAAACGAGTTTGATAGAGATTTGCAAGGAATTTAGATATCTATCTCACTCATCATTTGAGTACAAAATAGTTTCTCCGTATTGGTAAATGAATGCAGGGACTTGGTGCCCATTTCTGAGCATTACTTAGATCTCAAGTCATTAAAATGTACCAGGCATTTTTCTGCAGAGAGAAGACAATAAATGATTAGCTGAAGGAGCATTGACTTTGCATTCAGAGGATCAATTTTGACAGCCCATATTATGTCTATAAGCCAGGAAATGTCTGGTAAACATTTTTCACCAGTGTGCACTTCAGATCTATGTTGCTTCCCAAAATTCAGAGAAAAGAAGGGTAGAATTCATTTGGATATGAGCTTTTATGCAGCTAGACTAAACACCACAGAAACACCAACAAACTGGAAGGCCTATAATTTTAAGTGACTAGAATTAGCAAAAGCATAAAGAATTTTCTAAGCCTTTGAGCATATAAGAATACTGTGGCCAGAGCCCTATCCTAAAAAAGTACAAAATTATGCCAAGGAGCTTCTCACAAATTATTAGGATTCTTTCTGAGAAATCCCTAAGCAGATTACCACTTAATTACTCAAATGTTTGCACTAAGCAGAACAAAATCAGGAAAAACCACCATTTCTCCTTACTGAGGCACTGCAAAAAACCTGTGACCAAAGTCAAAGGATAGTCCCTCAAGAATTCTCTGCTTAAAGCTGAACACTGAGGGCCAGGCATGGTGGCTTACACCTGTAATCCCAGCACTTTCAGAGGCCAAAGCAGGTGGATCACTTGAGTCCAGGAGTTCGAGACCAGCCTGTGCAACATGGCGAAACCCATATCTACAAAAAACTGCAAAACTTAGCCAGGTGTGATGGCATATGCCTGTACCCCCAGCTACTCAGGAGGCTGAGGTGGGAGGATCGCTTGAGCCTGGGAAGTTGAGGTTGCAGGGAGCTGAGATCATGCCACTGTACTCTAGCCTGAGTGACAGAGTGAGACCCTGTCTCCAAAACAAACAAACAAACAAACAAAAAGGCTGAACACTGGTGAAACAAAAATTCAACTGGTCTTTAACACGGGTCCACTATATGCTATGAAACGCTAAACCTTTAGGCAAAAGAGGCAATTTTGCACTACTTGGTATTAAACATAAAAGGTCTGAGAGGATAAAAAATTAAGATGAGGAAAAGTAGGTTTAAAATGTTACAATATTATAGGTAAAGAACGAATATCCCTAATATATAGAGAACTAATAAACAATGAAGAAAAAAACAAAATCATTCAAAAAATAGGCAAAAGACATAAGCAGTTTACAAAAAAGATATACAAATAGCCCTGAACCTTATAAGATACTCAACTTTACCCACAGTAATAGGAATGAAAATTAAAACTACAAAGAGATATGTTTCTTATCTATGAGAATGGCAGAAATTCAAAAGCTTAAAATAAATACTCTCTTAAAGAAGCTGTAAGAAAATAGGCAACTCATGCATTGCCAGGGTGGGTGGTAGGGTATCGAAAATAGTACAACCCCTGTGGAGGAGAATTTGACATTATCTAACAGAATTATACATGCATTTACCCCTTGACTCAACAATCCTGCTTCTGGGAATCTACCCTGAGGATATAGCTCCAACCACATGGAAAAACAGTTCTCAGGAATTTTTTTTTTTTTTTTTTAAGTTTTAAAGTGTTTTGCATATGGTAAAATTCACTCTTTCTAGTAAACAATTCTGTAAGTTCTGACAAATGCATATAGACCTGTAATCATCATCATAATCAAGATAAGAAGAAACAGTTCCAGCACTCCCCAAAATTCCCTATGGCCCTTTGTAGTCAGATTGTTTCCTGATGCCTAGCCCTTGGCAAACACTGATCCATTTTCTATCTCTAGAGTTTTGGCTTTTTAGAATTGTCATATTGATAGACTTATATAGTATGTAGCCTTTTGAACCTGGCTTCTTCCATTGAACATAATGCATTTGAGATGCATCTGTGTTGTTTCATGCATCTGCAGTTTATTCCTTTTTATTTCAGAGTGGTACTTCAATTATGGATATACCACAGTTCATTTATCCCTTCATGCACTGAAGGACATTTAGGGTGTTTCTCGTTTTGGTAGTATATGCACAAAGCTGCTATAAATATAAAGCTTCAGGCTTCTGAGTGAACATGCTGGTTCAATACCCAGTGGTCATATATATGACCACTCCTAGCTGTATGTTCAACATTATAATAAACTGCCAAACTGTTTTCCAAAGCGACTCTATTGTTTCAGATTTTCACAGCAATATATGAGTTCAATTTGCTCTATATCCTTGACAGTACATGGTAATTTTTTTTTATTTTAGCTATTCTAATAGCTGTACAGTTAAAACACTACTTTTTAATAAAAAAAAATTGGAAATCCTTTAGTGTCCATGTATAGATTGGCTGAATAAACTATGGTACATCCAAACAATGGAGTACTATTTAGCAGTAAAAATAGAATGAGAAATATTTCTATGAATTGATACGGAATAATTTTCAGAATATATTTCAAATAAAAAAACAAAGTACAAATATATATGTATTATGCTATTAATAATTATGTTTCTTAAGGTATAATGAAGGGTATACATACAAAAAAACTAACAACACTCATTACTTACAAAAGGTGGGTAGGAGCAGTGTGGAAAGGATAAGGATGAGAATGGGATTTCACTGAATATATCTTCTTATAGTTTTGCCTTTGAACCATGTTCATATTTTAAATAGTCAAAAAGTTAAATAAATAAGGATAGTTGAACCCTAAAAAATAATACAAAAAGAAACAAATGAACCTAATTATATATCAATTTGGTAACAATCAAACAGAAGAAAAAAAAAGTAGCCAAAAGTGTTTGAACATAGTACTCTGAACTATACAGACTTAGTGGGATACACTGTAGGATTAAAAGAACTGTGAAGAAATCTTGAACTTAATAACTTTATTGCTTTTAGTGACATTTGCATAATAGTTCTGCAACTATTTTCTGGGTATTATATAATTATCCAAAAGATCAAATATACTGATACTCTGGAAACCAGAATATTTGCAAATACAAATATAGAATGACAGAAAAAACTTATTACATTAGATTGGAATTAGAAGTAAGTTCTAATATTAGCTTTAGAAGTATTAGCTTTAACTCATGATTTATTTTTTTAAGTCTAGAACATTAATGTAGCAGGTGTATTTCTTAGCTCTGTCCACAAAAGGGGTATACCTAATGCCCATGTTAGTTTCTAAATATCATTTTCCAGTAAAAGGAATTAGAACTCTCTGAAGAAATGGCTGATGCCAGGGCTGGGGCAGAACCTGGGGTTTCTTGTGGAAAAGAAGAGAAATTAAAGAAAAGAGGAGAGCTCAAAAACTGGATGGATAATTTGGAACAAGTGGAAAATGAAAATGAAAGACAAGATGGAATATAACACATTATATATAAAATGATTATCCATGTGCCCATACTGACACTACAAAAAATAAGGGGAGAAAAGGAAAGTTTTTTATAGAAGAATGCTGACTAATAAATGTGAAAGAAATGATAAAAATAGGAAATCACAATATCTTATAACAACCATGGCAACATATGATTCCGGAAAGTGGCATCAATGAATTCTAAAACCACTGGGTGAGAAGTTGTTAGGGAACAGGATAGTCACATGGTCTAATGCATTACTAATTACAAAGAAGGATGGCTACCTTTATGGTCAAGAAATCTAGTGAACACCATCTTAACCAATATGTGCCTCCAGATGTGATGCAATGAAAAGAAGTTAATATTACCTTTGTAATATTCCTGCCAAAAATGATTAACCTGATTCTAGTCATGAGGATATAACGAGATGTATCTAAACAGATGGATATTAAGGGAGACTAAACAGATGTAAAAATTAATGTGCAAAATTTGTCTGGATGTGGCTGCAAGGAAAAAAATGAAGGAAAAAATCTGCTAGAAAGAACATTATTGGAACAACTGGAGATATTTGTATAAAGGTTGTATATTAAGTGGCAGTGTCACCATCAATGTGAAATTTCCTGATGTAATCACTGTATTGTATGTATGTAGAAGAACATCATTGTCAGGAAACACAGATTACAGTATTTGGAGTTCCAAATATTATGTGATGCATGCCACTTTCTTCCAAATGGCCCAGTTTTGGGAGAGAAAAGAAACATACACATACACACAAACACACACACACAGACACACACACACGCACACCCCTATTCATTCAAAATCAAATTTTTGAGAGAGAGGAAGTGTCAAGTTTTAATAAGTGAACTATTTAAGTGAAGCATATATGGATACCATATGTGTAACTTTTCTGAAGATGTAAACTTCTTCAAAAGTAAAAGAAAATTTTTAAGAGTGTATTACAGAAGAAGTAAAATTGAGGGGTCCTTCAGATAAAGTAGAATAAGGCATTCAAGGCAAGAAGAAGGGGGTAAAGGATCATATTCCACAGTTGCAATTACTAGCAACTTAGTGCAAGGTAAAGTTTTTTGAATAATCAATGAGACTATAAAAGAGACATTCTACAAGACCTGAAAAGAGAGGTCGAAGTTTATAATTGAGGCAAATGATTTCAAAATAACAGGACATTTACACTATCACCACAACAAAAAAAAAAAAGAAAGAAAAAAACCTTGAGTTGATGTGAGTCATAATATATCTTTACCAATGGATAGACCTAAAAGAGCAAAGACTGGGGATAAGAAAACCAAAACAGAATGTCTAAAGCATGTCATAATGTTTTCATTCAACCTTCTAAATTGCCCTTTTGGTATTTCATTATATATATGGGCACCTACTTTTCTTCTGATTGCATATGTCCTTAATAGGCCAGCTTTCATTAAGAATAGAAGTTTAAAATTCAAAGCCTACAGGTATCAATGGGTATTGGGATTAAGTGATGGATGCTGGCAATTTTAAATCATATTCTCTTATTAGACATACTTTGTATATGAAATATCAAGGACTATTATTTATTCTTACAAAGCACATTACTTTTTTTCACATCAGTGTGGCCCTGTCAGTCTGTTTATTATTTTGCCATTTTTTTTTGGATAGACACCCAACATAAGCAGTATTATATTTTTGTCATCACATTTAAACCATATCCCTGATGGCAACATTGCTACTCAAGGCCAGTTTATTACTACCATGCTTAGAAAAAAACTAAATTAGAAATCTAGATTTTTATGTGAATCTAATTGACTTGTAGAAGTTGGTGACTAATTTAAAAATTCTTAAGCATTGTGTAGGCCAACAACCAGTATGCAAGCTGTTTCTGGCCCATAGGTTGCCAATCTGCAACCTCTGATTTAAACTCTGAACTTCTAAAGGCAGCCTTTACTTAAGTTTAAGTTTAAACTCTAAACTTCTAAAGTAGCCTTTAGCTTATCAAGGAATGATCCTCATTTTCTGTTAACTTCCTGTCAATGGAAAGTTTTACAATCAATATTTTAAAATTTGGGTCAAATATCACAACCACATATTTTTACAAGCAATTTGACATAATTATTGTCACTATTTCATAGGTGAGAAAAGGGATGCTTAGAAAAATTACATAATTTGCCCTAATATCACAAAGAAAGAAGCTTTGTACATTCTAAAAACAAATCTTTTTTGTATACTTTCCAAACACCCTCTGTTATGACTAAATTGTGTTATGACTATAATTGTGTCTCCTCCGCAAATTCCTATGTTGAAGTCCTTAGTCCCAATGTGACTGTATTTGGAGACTGGGCCTTTAAAGAGGTAATTAAAGTTAAATGAGATCATAAGAATGGGGTTTTAATTCAATAGGACTGGTATCCTTATAAAAAGAGGAAGACACACCTTATAAAAGGAGATGTAAGCAAAGAAAAAAACTGTATGAGGATACGGCTAGAAGGCAGCTATCTGCAAGCCAAGGAGAGAGGCCTTAGGAGAAACTAACCCTGGTGGAACCTTGATTTTGGACAGCCAGCCTCCAGAAACGTGAGAAAACAGATTTTTGCTTAAATCACTCATTCTGCAGCCAACTTAATTTATTTGCCAACTGTTAAGGAACAGTGGTAACCATGTCATCCACACCACTGGTCATAGAGTATGGGTCACATAAGTATTTGTTGACCAAATAATTCATGTCAGATTTCTCTCTCTAGATTTTGGTGTCTCTTTTGAAGTATAGAATCAACAGGAGGGAATTGTTAATGTAAATACAAATGCCATGTTAATAGAAAGCCTTCTGGGATGTCTTGATTATTGTTGTGCTGTAGTAATTTTGAAGTCATGGGACGTATTAATTTGCTAGGGCTACCATTACAATATAGAAATATGTTTATGTTCTAGGGCTCCAGGGACCAGGAGCTCCATCCTCATCAGGGACCCTGTTAAAAAATGCAGACTCGGACTCATTCTCAATCTGTATAATCACAATCTACATTTCAATATGCTTCCCAGGTGATTCCTATGCACGATAAATTTCAAGAAACATGGTTCTACAATACAGTTCTTAAGTTGGGTACTAGGGGTAAAATGAATTCCATAAACTCCCTGAAATTTCATGCAAAACTTTTTGTGACAGAATATATGTACATTTTACTGGGAAATGACTCCATATATTTTTACCAAACTTTCAAAGTAATACATGACCCCAAACAGATTAAGAATGACTGCCATACAGGATTCTATGCCACTGTTACCATGCTTACAGATTAAAAGTCACAATATTCCAAAAACTATGCTGTTCTCAATGAGGTCTGTTGAAGAATGACAAGAATGAAGGTCAGAACGTCACAGTGGGTCACGAAAGACCTTATCTGAAGAATTTATTCACACCATGCAAGAACTATGCCAAGAAACCAGTTTGGAAACATCTAAATAAATAATTCTCTACATGAGGTTTGAGATTAAGAATGTGCACTTGAAGAAGATTCAAGCTGAGAAGTAAATAAATATAAGGTAGAATTTTTTTTAAGATAGAATGCCATTAGATGACAGTGAAGTGCCAAATTTTTGTTTTAAGAGCTCAATCAGCAAATCTTTAATATGAATTGTTTGATTTGAGATATGGAACCATTTAAAAATATTAACTTCCAAGTACATTCTTACAGTACTACTTTTATTAGAAACCTCCCACACATTTTACTAGTCTCATTTTATTCATCTTCTCTGGACCTCACAGGACAAGGCAAAGAAGGAGCACGGCACAGAAATTAAAAGGAACTTACCCAGGATCTTCAATGGGTCCATTATAAAGAATGGTTTCCTTTTATATATCACAGTTTCAATGACATATAAGAACTGTGTATATATTTTATTTTTTATCTTATCATCTAACCATCTCTTCAGGTACTGTACTATCCAAGGGCACAGACTATGTCTAACCCATAAGCCACAGTATCTGACAGAATTTCATCTTCTTCATGGGTACGGAAAATGTAGGTTAAAGGAGTTGGTGCTTCTTGAGACTGATGCTTTATTGTGCTACTACTGTGACTGATCATCTGTGATGGAATCTAATATCTGAAAGTTTGTCCTCCAGGGTGGATCCACATCCTAACACACCAGTCATTCTAGGTAATTAGGGAGAATGTTAGAAAATATTCAGGGGAATAAAGTCCCCTCTATCTCTTTCTATCTCCATGGGTCATTAGGCCAATAGTTGGTTCATTTTAGTTTAAAGTGGTACAATAGATAACACTCAAAAGACTTTTCTTAGCTCTATTAAGAGCTAGTAAGAGTTCTTGCAATCCATGTGCAGTAGGGATAGGATGAAACTTTCAAGCTTTGTTAACTATTAATGTACTTCATTTACATAATAAACATATCCTAGTAAAATATAAACTTTAAAAATGATAAAATTATTCACTTAAATAGCAGAAGTGTGTCCCCTCAATAATGAAACTTATATAAAAGAATGTAGTAGTTTACAGCCGAGCATGGTGGCTCACGCCTATAATCCCAGCACTTTAGGAGTCCGAGGTGGGTGGATCACGAAGTCAGGAGATGGAGGCCATCCTGGCTAACACAGTGAAACCCCATCTCCACTAAAAAATACAAAAAATTAGCTGGGCATGGTGGCGGGTGCCTGTAGTCTCAACTTCTGGGTAGGCTGAGGCAGGAGAATGGCATGAACCCAGGAGGCAGAGCTTGCAGTGAGCCGAGATCAAGCCACTGCATTCCAGCCTGGGCAACAGAGTGAGACTCTGTCTCAAAAATAAATAAATAAATTTAATTTAATTTAATTTAATTTTAAAAAAAGAATGCAGTAGTTTACATTCTTATGATAGCTCCTGAGATATTCTATCAAACTTAAATGCTAAGGTTGTAGACATAAAAATAACATCTTTATTTGTTTTTCAGCTCAAACAGTAACAGTTTAAAAATTGCCAATTCACCTTTTGAAGTCAAAGAGGAATAATAATAGAGGCAGGCATAATGACAATAGAGATACATAACAGAAATCAGCAAGAAAGAGTAATGAAGATAGAACAGAAACCAATGTTTCCTCACCACCCTTTAAGGAGCAAGGATTTGTGAAATCCTATGGGGTAGAGACTACTGCCTCTACTTAATAGGTGAAGACACTCAGCTTAACGATTAAACAGTTTATCCAAGATTACAAAATTAGGACAAGTTTTGGGAAAGAGAGAAAAGCAAGAGAGTAGTAACGGTATAACAGGAGATAAGTATGGGGAAGAAGCAGTGAATCCAGTTTGATCTGGAGAAAGGAAGCAAGCACTTAAAAAGAAAGGCTACTGAGTACAGGAGTAAATGATTCCTTACACATGTCAATGGCCATTTTAAAAGTAAATGATATGATTATTAAGAATTTTTTAAAACTTAAGTGGCAGAACCAGGATTTGAACACAGTCTGTCTGACTCTAAAGCTCAGGCTCCTAAACACCACACTCACAAAGAGACATCCAGTTAACGCAAATGATAAATATTTAGAAAAAAACATTCAACAGGAAATCTCAAAGGTCATAATAGTTTTATTTTTAAAAACACATTAAACATCCTTCTAATAACAAAGAAAGATATAAAAATATGTACTAGTTAAGGCACTTAATCTTATTCTTCCCTGACAGTGACACAGAACTAATCTATGAGGTTATGAATATGTCACAAAATTCCCAGTTACCCTGTAATCACTCATATGTTTATTTCCTCCAGAAATGCACTCTCAACTTTCTGGAATCTTTGTGTATTTTCCATCTGAGCCATTTCTCAAGGTAAAGAATCTATTTGTTCACTCCTCAGCTTTTGAAGTAACTTTTTTTTGTTTGTCTCCAGTAACTGTTGCAGTTTCAGCCGAGGTCACCTAGACCTTCTGTCTCTAGGTAGGTAAACTCTACTCTTCCCTTAATGTAGTTCCCAGTTAGTACAGAATTTAAAAACCCTGAAACTTTTCAAAATAGAGGAGTGAATTTAAAATTTAAATTCTCGAAAAAGAATCAGGATCTAAATTATCTTAGTGTATCTTCAATTTCCTTATATTGAGTCTTATTTGTATTCAAAATGGTACTTAATATCCAGAAAATCATATAAACTACATTATATGGATAAATTCTTCATCACATCTCAAACATACTATTTAAGTTTTAAAATAGTCTCACTTCCCCGCATCAAATGTTAGTTACCTCTTCATCATCTTCCTCGTCTTCAACGTCCAGAATTCCTGAATCCTGTTCAGACTTAGGACTAGTGCTTTCTATCTCTGTATCAAAGATTATATATGCGTCTTTCTTAGATTTCCTCTTGCTACCTATTCTGGGTTGTTGCAAGACGATGTTATCCAAGTTTCTTTGCTGCTGGGCCTAGGATAGAGAAGAATACACACAAACACACCAAAAAGGTGGGGGTAGGGAGAGAGAAAGAAAGAAAAAAGAAAAGAAACAAAACTTAATTAAGCTTTCAACAAACTTCTAATTTTGAACAAATTGATATCTTAAAGAAAATACTACAACAAAAGGCCTTAGTACATAAAGTTTTAGTATCAGATATAAAGCCAAACACATTAATGTATACCTTTTTAACCCTGGAGCTATCATATTTTAACTCATTTTCCAAGTTAACACAGAAAACAGATAACCAGTCAATATTATCATAAGACTTTTCAAATATATCCATTAAATCATCACAAAAAGAAATCTATCCAGTTTTGCCTTAGTAGGCCAGGAGATTAGTGCCTACTATTTATCTCTGACAAGAAAATACCTTATTGAGACCATAATGGTTGAAGGAAAAGGGTGGGAGCTTAGAATTAATTTTAATACATTTAGGCTTAAGATACTGTTAAAAACAGTTATGTGGATATAAGAGACCAATGAAATATAATCAGGAGAATGAATTATCTTCAGAAAGTGATTTGAACTAAGTAATTGAATAGGATTCCATGACTGTAATCTGTGGAAAACAGGGTTTTAAAGGGTTTTTTCCTCTGAACCCTAGAAAAGGTAGTATGATCCCTTCAGCTTAAAAAAAAATAGACTGATATGGTGGCATGGTTTCAATGGATATAGAGAGGTAGAAAGTGGGACTATCCAGAGTCAACAACAGAAGCATTAAACCACACATTATTAGAGCTAGAAGTTACCTTAATTGCCACTCAGGAAAATGAGGCTAGAAAACAAAGGATTTGTTTGAAGTCACAAGGCAAGTGAGTGGTAAATCAGAAGCTCAAAGTATGGTCTCCTAAATTTCAAATTAGTGACATTTCCACTACACCAACAGTCCCTCAAAGCATGATCAAAATGTTTCCCAAAAATGAGTTGTGGTCAAATCAACAGGAAACACTGCATCCCATAAGCCTTCTTATAGATATGCAATGCACACTAACAGAACAAAAGCTGGGAGAGGTCCTATTTTAAAGGAACTTATTTAATTTGGTTTAATCCAGCATGTTCCAAAAACATTTCCCGAGGGAACTTTCCTTTTTTCTTTCTTTTAATGTAATATTTGGTATTACCCCAAGATACAAAGCTTGAAAATGTGATCTCTGAAAGTATACATTTCTTAATCAATATAAGATATTTCTCCTCAGTGGCAAATAGAAATTAGTTCAGGAGAAAAATCAGTCTCCAAATCTTCTGTATAAGGTTAATGAAATGAAGATAAATATAAAGTATAAGAAGTTAGTCCAGGCATAGTGAAATGAGACAATTATAACAAGGCAGAGAAAAACTTCAACTATGTGAACTAGTTTCTGCCAAGAAAATGAAAAGAATCTACATTCCAGAGATTTGAATCAATGGACATACTTGTTTCTCTGCATATCACCCATTGATATTCTGGTTAGATTTACATAAATACAAGGCTTCAGTAACAAATTGAGATCGAGAAGTACCCCAAATCATTTAATTTAGGTTTGTACATAAGACACAATATCCTCCAAGCCTTTCAGAAACCAAGTTAAATAGAATATTCTATTTTTCTCAAAAGTAAGATGTTCTTCCCCACTTACTTCCAATGCAAAATATATAAAAAAGGATCAAGGACTCCAGGGGCACAAAGGAAGGTACAACTTTCTTTAAAACTTTCATATTTTAAAAAAGCAAGCTCTCACCTAGAGAGTGATCATTTGCTCACTTAACTCCATCCTCTTTCAGTACAGCAAAACCAAATGCTTTCAAAAGCAACTCATATTTTATTGAATTCCAAGTTAATTATATTTGCTTCACAATCAATAAAATATTGTCAGTGTTTCAAAAGCAATGAACAAATGAAAGTTATCATCTATTCAAAATGTATGTTATGGTACCGGCAAGAGGTGGTGAAGACTAAATACTGATATAAATACATAAATACATATAATATATATAAAAATGAAAATGTGACATTGAAGTCCATGAAAATCAAAAAAAGAAAAAGCCCTTCAGAGATCTTTTCTAGTATGCTATGCTGTTTCATCAAGACCATTGATTCTATCCCTCCAGAGACAACTATTATAATAATGTGGCAAAGAAGCAGCTGACTGACTTCTGCTGACTGGGCTGGAGTAGAAGGAGAGGGGTACAAGGAATACAAACAACAACTAGATCTGAGAAAGCATTTAGGTATTTTCATTTTCTTAGTTGTTCATTCTATTTGTAAGTAATTTTTACACACTTTACCACCTCTTTCTCAAGAGTACTTCATATATATTCTTCTCTGATTTCCTAATATAGAGAAATTGAGCAAGGTTTATTCCTCAAACCCTTATCCCTCAAACTACTCTTTCTACTCTCCCAAAATCCAGTAGCACATGTCCCGTTTCCTACTACTAATATGTGTTCCACCATCACCTCATTTCCATCGTACCTAAAATGGAACTCATCACCTTCCTATTACAATCCCCCTACCTAATGCATCCAGGCTCTTCTTAAACCACAGTTGTTCTCATGTCAATTAGATATAAGGGAAATTGGGGCGGGGGAAAAGGATTTAAACAAGTTTAAACTTCATAATCTATCACTTAGATTCCACCATAATGGAAGCTAAACCTAATTTTCCAATGTACTTACCCAATACCCTCCAAGATGAATCTTCCAATTGGATAAGTCTCTACCTCCTAATACGCTGGGTAAATTTCCACTTCTGTATCCTTAGTTATGCCATTTCTCTATCTGATTACCTTTCGTTGCCTCAATCTAACCCTTCCTACAAAACCCAAGTAAGATTCTTCTTCCTTTAGAAAGCCATTTCTCACTGCTCTAACTCATGATGTTTTCTCTCTGTACTCCTACCGTCAGTCAGACACGTGCTAACCGTCCACATGGTACCAAGCACTGTGTTGCACACTGATGATACAAATAAATAAGATGGAGACCCTGACCCCTGAATCTCACATCATACTATTACAGGAAGCAAATCAACAAATAAAAGATAAGTATGATAAAAGATAAATATGCTTTTTCAGAGATAAATGGAAAGAGTAACCATTCCAGAAGAATGAAGCAGCATGAGAAAGGACTATGTATGAAAAAAATATTATCCACTCAGGAAATGGCAAGTAACTTTGTATAATTAGACTATAGTTTATTAAGAAGTAACAGGAGATAAAGTTAAAGATGCTATATAAAGCATTTTCAATGTTAGAGAAACAATAAAAGAATGTAAGCAGGTAAATAATGGGATCAGCTTTACAATTCAGACAAGCCCTCAAGAAGTAGGGGAGTGGTCAACTGAGAAAAGACAAAGACTGGAAACAGGAAATCTAATATAGATCACTAAAACAGTCCAAATAACATTATGAGAACTTGAATAAAGGTAGCAACAGATTATAAGAAGCAAACGTAACAGAATTAACTGACTTAAATGTGGTACATGGAAGAGAAGAAGGAAATAAGAATAACTCCAAGTATTCTGGCCTTGATGACTAGACAGTAGGGCCATTCCAAGCAATAGGAACCATCAAAATAGTAAGTTGAATGCAGGATTAAAAAAAAGATGAATGCCATAAACCTGTTGGGTATCCAGGTGAAAATGACAGTAAAGCACCTCAGTGTATACAACTCTTTCAGGATAAGAAAAACACTTTACCATTCTCAGACTGCCCCAAGTCCAGAAAGTGACATACACATAGTAAATTTAGATATTTATTATATAAAAAGAACAGGTAACAAAAGGGAATCCATGTGAAAATGAGATTTGGCCCAGTAAAAATTTATAGAAGACTTCACTTGAGTGCTTTTCTACCCATTAGAAGTTAGGGGAGAACCCACAAGCATGACCTAACCTGGACTGTCAAACTAATTCACTATTAACACTTCTAAAACTGTCAAAGTGTGTCTATGAGGCATCTTACACATGCCATTAAATAAACATTTCTTGTGGAATACAACTTCCAGAGCTACCTAGCAATAAGACTCAGAGAATTAAAAATAATAAGAATCAAAAGCTAAAGGCTCCTGACTTTCTCAACCCAATACTGACCTCTAGTGGATCAGAGGCATACATACAAATGACCTTTAGAATAAGAAACTAGTTGAAAGGTTTAGGCTTACAGATTGGAGGCCTTGGAGGCCTAATATAATTATATAGGCTTCAATAACGGGAGAAATAAAGCTTCTTGGAGAAAGATAGGTCTTACTCTGCAACTTATTAATTGGGCAAGTTACTTCTCTGTGCAGTATCCTTATCTATCTATCTACCTATCTATATAAATTAATCAAACCTACCTCGAAGCGGCCACAAGGCTTAAATGAGAAAATACATGTGAAGTCTCTTAAATTAAAACAAAAAAACAAAAAAGCAAACAAACAAACAAAAAAAAAACCCCTCTACCTATCTTGCCTCTGAAAAAGAAATAGGAATCTTTTTTTTTTTCTTTTTGAGACAGGGTCTCACTGTCACCCAGGCTGGGGTGCAGTGGCACAATATCGGCTCACTGCAACTTCTGCCTCCTGGGTTCAAGCGATTCTCATGCCTCAACCTCCCGAGTAGCTAGGATTACAGCCGTGCGCCACCACACCCGGCTCTGTTTTTGTATTTTTAGTAGAGACGTGGTTTCACCATGTTGGCCAGGCTAGTCTCGAACTCCTGACCTCAAATGATCCACCCACCCCGGCTTCCCAAAGTGCTGTGATTACAGGTGTGAGCCACCACACCTATGGAAACATCTGAAACCCAGCAATATTTCTATACATAATAATTAATGCACCTAATATCACTGTATAACAAATTTTGCATTTACATACATTTCAAGTATTATGTTTCTGTAATGGACACAATTAGTGCTCCACTTAAATCCTCTGTTTCATCTCTTATTCCAGCTACCATCAGCAACCAGTTTTGAACAGGCCTGGAAGCATCACATAACGTAACCGGACATCAGGTTACTTGGATACTTGTATAGTTGGATACTTACAGTATACTTCTTGCTGCCTGCCCTAGGACTTTTCTAATACCAGAATGTGGAACCCCACAAGAAATACTTAGCACTCCTGGAGCACAATCTGGAAGTAAAACAATCCTTGAAAAGCAGCTGACAGAAATGTTTCTTTGCTTTGTTCCTTCCATAGTCAGTTCCAAAAGTCCTCAGAGAGTCCCATGGATTAAGGAACCAGACTGCCCTAGCATTGTACCGTTGTACTAACTCTCCCACCTTCTCTTTTCATTCCTCCTAACTCTTACTTCTGTTCCACGAGATCATACTACTGAATAAACCAGACACATATCAACTCCCCAGGCTAAGAGAAACCAAAGCTAAAATAACATCCCATCAACAATATAGTAAAGTAGAATTGTGATCCCTTGTTTAGTGTCTGAAGTCCAAAGGATAATCATGAAAATAAATGTCAAAATCAAGATAGGAAGAATCCAAAGTTGCCACTTCAAGTCTCACCAAAAAAATTAACTGTAAAGAAGCTGTAGTTTCAAACCAGGGTTTTTTCACACTTATCAGGACTGGCTCTGGACTCCCATCTTTCTTTGGCAACCCACTCCGGTATCAGATTAAAACAAACAAAATGACAACAAAACAAAATAAAAGTGATTTAAAATGAAGGAAAAAGACCATCAAGATAATCTCAAAAAAATTATTTATATGTTATTGTCCATAGGAATGTATTTATGTGAACATGTGCATGTGTGCTTCATGTGATATTTTAAAACAAAGAAATAGACAAACAGTTTTCTACACCTTCATCATGACCCAAAGGATTTCCATCGATATGGTTATTATACTTAGGACCTTTTTTATTTAAATTGAAGAAGGTGGTCACTATATCACCTTTAAAGTTCTAATAGTTGGCCGGGCGCGGTGGCTCAAGCCTGTAATCCCAGCACTTTGGGAGGCCGAGACGGGCGGATCACGAGGTCAGGAGATCGAGACCATCCTGGCTAACATGGTGAAACCCCGTCTCTACCAAAAAATACAAAAAAAAAAGCAGAAGGGGTACTGGTGACGAGTTCCGCGTTCGCACCCTGAGTCCACTCGCCAGCCCGCCGCCCTCTGCCGCCGCACCCTGCACACCCGCCCCTCTCCTGTGCCAGGAACTTGCTACCACCAGCACCATGCCCTACCAATATCCAGCGCTGACCCCGGAGCAGAAGAAGGAGCTGTCTGACATCGCTCACCGCATCGTGGCACCCGGCAAGGGCATCCTGGCTGCAGATGAGTCCACTGGGAGCATTGCCAAGAGGCTGCAGTCCATTGGCACCGAGAACACCGAGGAGAACCGGCGCTTCTACCGCCAGCTGCTGCTGACAGCTGACGACCGAGTGAACCCCTGCATTGGGGGTGTCATCCTCTTCCACGAGACACTCTACCAGAAGGCGGATGATGGTCGTCCCTTCCCCCAAGTTATAAAATCCAAGGGCGGTGTTGTGGGCATCAAGGTAGACAAGGGCGTGGTTCCCCTGGCAGGGACAAATGGCGAGACTACCACCCAAGGGTTGGATGGGCTGTCTGAGCGCTGTGCCCAGTACAAGAAGGATGGAGCTGACTTCGCCAAGTGGCGTTGTGTGCTGAAGATTGGGGAACACACCCCCTCAGCCCTCGCCATCATGGAAAATGCCAATGTCCTGGCCCGTTATGCCAGCATCTGCCAGCAGAATGGCATTGTGCCCATCGTGGAGCCTGAGATCCTCCCTGATGGGGACCATGACTTGAAGCGCTGCCAGTATGTGACCGAGAAGGTGCTGGCTGCTGTCTACAAGGCTCTGAGCGACCACCACATCTACCTGGAAGGCACCTTGCTGAAGCCCAATATGGTCACCCCAGGGCACGCTTGCACCCAGAAGTTTTCTCATGAGGAGATTGCCATGGCGACCGTCACAGCGCTGCGCCGCACAGTCCCCCCGGCTGTCACTGGGATCACCTTCCTGTCTGGAGGCCAGAGTGAGGAGGAGGCATCCATCAACCTCAATGCCATTAACAAGTGCCCCCTGCTGAAGCCCTGGGCCCTGACCTTCTCTTATGGCCGAGCCCTGCAGGCCTCTGCCCTGAAGGCCTGGGGTGGGAAGAAGGAGAACCTGAAGGCTGCACAGGAGGAGTACGTCAAGCGAGCCCTGGCCAACAGCCTTGCCTGTCAAGGAAAGTACACCCCGAGCGGTCATGCCGGGGCTGCTGCCAGCGAGTCCCTCTTCATCTCTAACCACGCCTATTAAGCAGAGGTGTTCCCAGGCTGCCCCCAACACTCCAGGCCCCGCCCCCTCCCACTCTTGAAGAGGGGGCCTCCTCCTCGGGGCTCCAGACTGGCTTGCCCGCGCTCTTGCCTCCCTCGTGACAGTGGTGTATGGTGTCGTCTGTGAATGCTAAGTCCATCACCCTTTCCAGCACACTGCCAAATAAACAGCTATTTAAGGGGGAAAAAAAAAATTAGCCGGGCGAGGTGGTGGGCGCCTGTAGTCCCAGCTACTCGGGAGGCTGAGGCAGGAGAATGGCGTGAACCCGGGAGGCGGAGCTTGCAGTGAGCTGAGATCCGGCCACAGCACTCCAGCCTGGGCGGCAGAGCGAGACTCCGTCTCAAAATAAATAAATAAATAAATAAATAAATAAATAAATAAATAAATAAATAAATAAAGTTCTAATAGTTACCCCAGGCCCAGGCAGATCTCCAAGTTCCTGAAGCACTCATCTCCCGGACAAGGAGTATGGGCTGCCTCCACCTCCCGCACCCCGCCCCTGCTGGCCAGTGCGGAGAACTTGGGACCAAGATTTCCCAGCTCCACACCTAGGCATATCTCTGGGCACTTGGTGGTCCCCCTCACTGGATTCTCCTTCAGCACTAGTGCTTTTGCCTGCCACTGGCAGACCTGTAGGTGGGCCTGCTGGGTCTGACCCCTTTCATCTTACCCATCACTCCCCCAAGCCCCAGGGCAAAGCTGGAAGCTGAGACCAGGGTGTACTCCACAGATCAGACCATTGCCTGAGGCAACAGAGAGCTTCTCCCAATAAACAAGGATCAGATATATACCCAACCACACTGGGCACAATCAGCACTGACCCATATGCACCACCTACTGGCTTGCAAGTCCAATCACAGACTCATAAAATCTGCAGACAGAAGTTCATATATATATATATATGCAAAAAATAAAATTTTAAAATTTCTATCCACATGAAAATGATTACGGGCCAGGAGCAGTGGCTTATGCCTGTAATCCCAGCACTTTGGGAGGCCAAGGTGGGCTGATTGCTTGAGCTCAGGAGTTCAAGACCAGCCTGGGCAACATGGTGAAACTCCATCTCTAACCAAAAAAAAAAAAAGCTGGGCACCTGTGGCTGTGATCCCAGCTATTCTGGAGGCTGGGGTGGAAGGATCACTTAATTTCAGGAGGCAGAGGTTGTAGTAAGCTGAGATCATACCATCATACTCCAGCCTGGGTTATAAAGTGAGACCTTGTCTCCAAAATAGAAAAGAACTACAGAATTTTTTTTTTTTTTAAGATGGAGTTTCGCTCTTGTTGCCCAGGCTGGAGTGCAATGGCATGATCTTGGCTCACTGCAACCTCCATTTCCCGGGTTCAAGCAAAGAATTACAGAAATTTGAAGTGCCAATGTCTCCAGCTGAGAAGGAAGCAGTATAAATATTCTGGTACCACGAAAAACCTGAATGTATTGACACCACCATTGGATCACACAAGGTCTCCAGTAATGGCTCCTAACCAAAATGTAAATTTAAAATTTAGGGTTGGGGAGTGATGGGTAAGATGGGAGGCGTCAGACCTAGCAGGCCCACCTACAGGTCCTGCAATTGGCCAGGCTGATCTCTTCTTTAACAAATAAAGAAATCAAAATGGATTGCAAAGAAGCTCAATGACATCTAAGAAAAAGTTGAAAATCAACACAAATAAACTTCTAAATTAATCAAGGAAATGAAGAGAAAGATAAATACATTAAAAGAAATTAATTAGAGCTTCTGGAATTGACAAACTCACTTAGGGAATTTCAAAATACAACAGAAAGTTTTAGCAACAGGCTGGACAAAGTGGAAGAAAGAATTTCAGACCTTAAAGACCAGTCTTTGAACTAACCCAATCAGACAAAAATAAAGAAAAAATAATTTTTAAAAATGAACAAAGTCTTCAAGAACTATGAGATTATGTAAAACAATCAAACCTATGAATTACTGGCATTCCTAAGAGTGAAGAAGAAAAAGTCAACAACCTGGAAAACGTATTTCAGGGAATAATTAAAGGTAACCTCCCTAATCTCACTGGAGAGGTAAACATACAGATATAAAAAATCCAAAGAACACCTGCAAGATACTACACAACATGAATATCATCAAGGCATATATTCAACACACTATCCAATGTCAACTCTAAAGGAAAAATCTTATGGTAGCTAGAGAAAAAGGTCATATAACATACAAAAGGATACCCATGAGGCTAACAGTGAACTTCTCAGTAGAAATCTTACAAGACAGGAGAGATTAGGAAAATATTTTCAGTATTGTTACAGAAAAGAAATTCAAACCAAGAATTTGATATCCAGCCAATTAAACTTCATAAGCAAAGGAGAAATAAAATCTTGTCCAAACAAGCAAGCATAAGGGAATTTGCTACGACTAGGCCCACCTTAAAAGAGATCCTTAAGGGAGTTCTCTCTCTCTCTCTTTTTTTTTTTTTAATGGAATCTTACTCTGTCACCCAGGCTGGAGTACAGTGGCGCAATCTCAGATCACTGCAATCTCCACCTCCTGGGTTCAAGCTATTCTCATGCCTCAGCCTCCTGAGTAGCTGGGACTACAGGCGCACGCTACCATACCCGGCTAATTTTTTGTGTTTTTAATAGAGATGGGGTTTCACCATGTTGTCCAGGCTGGTCTCAAACTCCTGATCTCAAGTGACCTGCCTCCCTTGGCCTCCCTTGGCCTCCCAAAGTGCTGGGATTACAGGCATGAGCCACCCTCACCAGGCCCCTTAAGAGAGTTCTAAACATGGAAACAAAAGAACAATACCTGCTACTACAAAAGCATACTTAAGTACATAGCCCACAAGACCCTATAAAGCAATAACAATAGAAACTACAAAGCAACCAGCTAACAATTTCAATATTAACCGTGAATATAAAGTCTAAATTCCCTACTTAAAAGGCACTGATATGCAAGTTGTGTTGAAAGAAAGAAAGAAAGAAAGAAAGAAAGAAAGAAAGAAGAAAGAAAGAAAGGAAGGAAGGAAGGAAGGAAGGAAGGAAGGAAGGAAGGAAGGAAGGAAGGAAGGAAGGAAGGAAGGAAGGAAGGAAGGAAGGAAGGAAGGAAGGAAGGAAGGAAGGAAGGAAGGAAGGAAGGAAAGGAAGGAAGGAAGGAAGGAAGGAAGGAAGGAAGGAAGGAAGGAAGGAAGGAAGGAAGGAAGGAAGGAAGGAAGGAAGAGAAAACAAGGCCCTTCCATCCTGTCTTTAAGAGACCCATCTCACATGTAATGACACCCATAGGCTCAAGGGATTTGGGCCTACTAATAGGCACAAATAGAAAACAAAACAAAACAAAAGCACAGGTTACCATTCTTACATCTGATAAATCATACTTTAAGCCAACAACTATAAAAAAGGACAAAGTAGGGCATTATATAATAATGAAAAGTTCAATTCAGCAAGAAGATTTAACTATCCTAAATATATATGCACCCAACATTGGAGAACACAGATTCATAAAACAAGTTCTTCTTGACCTAAGAAAAGACTCAGACAACCACACAAAAATAGTGGAGGACTTCAGTACCCCGCTGGTAACAGACAGATCACAAAGGCAGAAAACTAACAGACATTCTGGACCTAAATTCAACAGTGGACCAATTGGACCTAACAGACATCTACAGAACACTTCACCCATCAACCACAAATATACATTCTTCTCATATATAGAAGGAAAGGAAAGTCTCAGTAAACCAAAAAAAAAACCTGAAATCATACACTTTCAGAGCAAAGTGGAATAAAAACAGAAATCAATACCAAGATCTCCCAAAACCACACAATTACATAGAAATTAAACAACTTGTTCCTGAATAACATTTGAGTAAACAACAAACTGAGACAGAAATCAAAATATTCTTTGAAATAAATGAAAACAGAGACACAACATACCAAAATCTCTGGGATGCAACAAAAGCAGTGTTAAGAGGAAAGTTTATAGCCCTAAACATCTACCTAAAAAAGTTAGAAAGAACTCAAACTAATGATCTAATATCATACCTAGAGAAATGAGAAAAACAAGAACAAACCGACTCCAAAACTACCAGAAGAAAAAAACCATCAGAGACGAATTGAACAATATTGAGATGCAAAAAAATGCATACAAAATATCAATGAAATTAAAAGTGGGTTGTTCTAAAGAAAAAACTAGATTGATAGATTATGAGCTAGATTAACAAATAAAAAAGAGAGAAGGCCGGGCGCGGTGGCTCAAGCCTGTAATCCCAGCACTTTGGGAGGCCGAGACGGGCGGATCACGAGGTCAGGAGATCGAGACCATCCTGGCTAATACGGTGAAACCCCGTCTCTACTAAAAAAATACAAAAAACTAGCCGGGCGCGGTGGCGGGCGCCTGTAGTCCCAGCTACTCGGGAGGCTGAGGCAGGAGAATGGCGGGAACCCGGGAGGCGGAGCTTGCAGTGAGCTGAGATCCGGCCACTGCACTCCAGACTCCAGCCTGGGCGACAGAGCGAGACTCCGTCTCAAAAAAAAAAAAAAAAAAAAAAAAAAAAAAAAAAAAGAGAGAAAATCCAATTTGGGGGAGGCCAAGGCAGGCGGATCACCTGAGGTCAGGAGTTTGAGACCAGCCTGGCCAACATGGTGAAACCCCATCTCTACTAAAAATACAAAATTTGACAGGCGTGGTGGCACACACCTGTAGTTCTAGCTTCTAGGGAGGCTGTGGCAGGAGAATCACTTGAAGCCAGGAGGCAGAGGTTGCAGTGATCCAAGATCATGCCATTGCACTCCAGCCTGGGCAACTGAGTGCAAAAAAAAAAAAAAAGAAATTACAAAGGTGATATTACAAGAGATACCATAGAAATATAAAAGATCCTCGGGGCCTAGTATGAATACCACTATGCACACAAAGTGGAAAATCTAGAGGAAATGAATAAATTCCTGGGTAACACAACCTCTAAAGTTTAAATCAGGAAGATAGCAAAACCCTGCTAGACCAATATCGAGTTTCAAAATTGTATCAGTAATGAAAAAAACCCTACCAACCTAAGAAAAGCCCTGGACTACATGTATTCATACCCAAATTCTATAAGATGTGCAAAAAACAACCGTTAGTACCAATTCAACTGACATATAGACCAAACAACACAATAGAGAACCCAGACATAAAGCCACACACCTACGACCATCTGATCTTCAACAAAGTCAGCAAAAATAAGCAATGGGAAAAGGAGTTCCTAATTCAATAAATGGTGCTGGGATAACTGGGTAGGTATATACCAAAGAATGAAACTGGACCCCTATCTTTCACATATACAAAAATTAACTATGATGGATTAAAGATTTCAATGGAAAGCCTCAAACTATTAAAACGCTAGAAGAAAACCTAGGAAATGTCATTCTAGACATTAGCCTTGGGAAATACTTTATGTTTAAGTCTACAAAAGCAATTGCAACAATAACAAAAATTGATAAATAGGGCCTAATTAAACTAAAGAGCTTCTACACAGCAAAAGAAACTATCAACAGAGAAAACAGACAACCTACATAGAGAATGGGAGAAAATATTTGCAAACTATGCATCTGATATCCAGAATCTATAAGTAACTTGAACAATTCAACAAGCAAAAAGGAATAACCCCATTAAAAAGTCAGCAAAAGACATGAACAGGCACTTCTCAAAAGAAGACATACAAGAAACTTAGCTGGGTGCAGTGGCTGACGCCTGTAATCCCAACACTTTTTGGGAGGCTGAGGCGGGCGGATCATGAGGTCAAGAGATCAAGACCATCCTGGCCAACATGGTAAAACCCCATCTCTACAAAAAGTACAAAAATTGACAGCTTGTGCTTACTTGCTCTGAAAAGTAGACTTCTTGACTATAGGGGGGCGGAGCAAGATGGCCGAATACAAACAGCTCCAGGCTCCAACTCCCAGCGCGAGCGACACAGAAGACCAGTGATTTCTGCATTTTCAACTGAGGTACTGGGGTCATCTTACTAGGGAGTGCCGGACAATCGGTGCTGGTCAGCTGCTGCGGCCCGACCAGAGAGAGCTGAAGCAGGGCGAGGCACCGCCTCACCTGGGAAGCACAAGGGGGAAGGGAATCCCTTTTCCTAGCCAGGGGAACAGAGACACACAACACCTGGAAAATCGGGTAACTCCCACCCCAATACTGCACATTAAGCAAACGGGCACACCAGGAGATTATATCCCACACCTGGCTGGGAGGGTCCCACGCCCACGGAGCCTCCCTCGTTGCTAACACAGCAGTCTGCGATCTAACCACAAGGCAGCAGCAAGGCTGGGGGAGAAGCGCCCACCATTGCTGAGGCTTAAGTAGGTAAACAAAGCCGCTGGGAAGCTCGAACTTGGTGGCGCTCACAGCAGCTCAAGGAAACCTGCCTGTCTCTGTAGACTCCACCTCTGGGGACAGGGCACAGCTAAACAACAACAACAAAAAAAGCAGCAGGAACCTCTGCAGACGCAAACGACTCTGTCTGACAGCTCTGAAGAGAGCAGTGGATCTCCCAACACGGAGGTTGAGATCTGAGAAGGGACAGACTGCCTGCTCAAGTGGGTTCCGGACCCCTGAGTAGCCTAACTGGGAGACATCCCCCATTAGGGGCAGTCTGACACCCCACACCTCACAGGGTGGAGTACACCCCTGAGAGGAAGCTTCCAAAGTAAGAATCAGACAGGTACACTCGCTGTTCAGCAATATTCTATCTTCTGCAACCTCTGCTGCTGATATCCAGGCAAACAGGGTCTGGAGTGGACCTCAAGCAATCTCCAACAGACTTACAGCTGAGGGTCCTGACGATTAGAAGGAAAACTATCAAACAGGTGGGACACCTATACCAATACTCCATCAGTACGTCACCATCATCGAAGACCAGAGGCAGATAAAACCACAAAGATGGGGAAAAAGCAGGGCAGAAAAGCTGGAAATTCAAAAAATAAGAGCGCATCTCCCCCTGCAAAGGAGCGCAGCCCATCGCCAGCAATGGATCAAAGCTGGTCAGAGAATGACTTTGACGAAATGAGAGAAGAAGGCTTCAGTCCATCAAACTTCTCAGAGCTAAAGGAGGAATTACGTACCCAGCGCAAAGAAACTAAAAATCTTGAAAAAAGAGTGGAAGAATTGACAGCTAGACTAATTAATGCAGAGAAGGTCATAAACGAACTGACAGAGATGAAAACCATGACACGAGAAATACATGACAAATCCACAAGCTTCAGTAACCGACTCGATCAACTGGAAGAAAGAGTATCAGAGATTGAGGATCAAATGAATGAAATGAAGCGAGAAGAGAAACCAAAAGAAAAAAGAAGAAAAAGAAATGAACAAAGCCTGCAAGAAGTATGGGATTATGTAAAAAGACCAAATCTACGTCTGATTGGGGTGCCTGAAAATGAGGGGGAAAATGGAACCAAGTTGGAAAACACTCTTCAGGATATCATCCAGGAGAACTTCCCCAACCTAGTAGGGCAGGTAAACATTCAAATTCAGGAAATACAGAGAACGCCACAAAGATACTCCTCGAGAAGAGCAACTCCAAGACACATAATTGCCAGATTCACCAAAGTTGAAATGAAGGAAAAAATCTTAAGGGCAGCCAGAGAGAAAGGTCGGGTTACCCACAAAGGAAAGCCCATCAGACTAACAGCAGATCTCTCGGCAGAAACTCTACAAGCCAGAAGAGAGTGGGGGGCAATATTCAACATCTTAAAGAAAAGAATTTTCAACCCAGAATTTCATATCCAGCCAAACTAAGTTTCATAAGTGAAGGAGAAATAAAATCCTTTACAGATAAGCAAATGCTTAGAGATTTTGTCACCACCAGGCCTGCCTTACAAGAGACCCTGAAGGAAGCCCTAAACATGGAAAGGAACAACCGGTACCAGCCATTGCAAAAACATGCCAAAATGTAAAGACCATCGAGGCTAGGAAGAAACTGCATCAACTAACGAGCAAAATAACCAGTTAATATCATAATGGCAGGATCAAGTTCACACATAACAATATTAACCTTAAATGTAAATGGACTAAATGCTCCAATTAAAAGACACAGACTGGCAAACTGGATGAAGAGTCAAGACCCATCAGTCTGCTGTATTCAGGAGACCCATCTCACATGCAGAGACATACATATAGGCTCAAAATAAAGGGATGGAGGAAGATCTACCAAGCAAATGGAGAACAAAAAAAAGCAGGGGTTGCAATCCTAGTCTCTGATAAAACAGACTTTAAACCATCAAAGATCAAAAGAGACAAAGAAGGCCATTACATAATGGTAAAGGGATCAATTCAACAGGAAGAGCTAACTATCCTAAATATATATGCACCCAATACAGGAGCACCCAGATTCATAAAGCAAGTCCTTAGAGACTTACAAAGAGACTTAGACTCCCATACAATAATAATGGGAGACTTCAACACTCCACTGTCAACATTAGACAGATCAACGAGACAGAAAGTTAACAAGGATATCCAGGAATTGAACTCATCTCTGCACCAAGCAGACCTAATAGACATCTATAGAACTCTCCACCCCAAATCAACAGAATATACATTCCTCTCAGCACCACATCGCACTTATTCCAAAATTGACCACATAATTGGAAGTAAAGCACTCCTCAGCAAATGTAAAAGAACAGAAATTATAACAAACTGTCTCTCAGACCACAGTGCAATCAAACTAGAACTCAGGACTAAGAAACTCAATCAAAACCGCTCAACTACATGGAAACTGAACAACCTGCTCCTGAATGACTACTGGGTACATAACGAAATGAAGGCAGAGATAAAGATGTTCTTTGAAAACAATGAGAACAAAGATACAACATACCAGAATCTCTGGGACACATTTAAAGCAGTGTGTAGAGGGAAATTTATACCACTAAATGCCCACAAGAGAAAGCAGGAAAGATCTAAAATTGACACTCTAACATCACAATTAAAAGAACTAGAGAGGCAAGAGCAAACACATTCAAAAGCTAGCAGAAGGCAAGAAATAACTAAGATCAGAGCAGAACTGAAGGAGATAGAGACACAAAAAACCCTCCAAAAAATCAATGAATCCAGGAGTTGGGTTTTTGAAAAGATTAACAAAATTGACAGACCGCTAGCAAGACTAATAAAGAAGAAAAGAGAGAGGAATCAAATAGATGCAATAAAAAATGATAAAGGGGATATCACCACCGACCCCACAGAAATACAAACTACCATCAGAGAATACTATAAACACCTGTACACAAATCAACTAGAAAATCTAGAAGAAATGGATAATTTCCTAGACACTTACACTCTTCCAAGACTAAACCAGGAAGAAGTTGAATCCCTGAATAGACCAATGGCAGGCTCTGAAATTGAGGCAATAATTAATAGTCTACCCACCAAAAAAAGTCCAGGACCAGACGGATTCACAGCTGAATTCTACCAGAGGTACAAGGAGGAGCTGGTACCATTCCTTCTGAAACTATTTCAATCAATAGAAAAAGGGGGAATCCTCCCTAACTCATTTTATGAGGCCAACATCATCCTGATACCAAAGCCTGGCAGAGACACAACAAAAAAAGAGAATTTTAGACCAATATCCCTGATGAACATCGATGCAAAAATCCTCAGTAAAATACTGGCAAACCGGATTCAGCAGCACATCAAAAAGCTTATCCACCATGATCAAGTGGGCTTCATCCCGGGGATGCAAGGCTGGTTCAACATACGCAAATCAATAAACGTAATCCAGCATATAAACAGAACCAAAGTCAAGAACCACATGATTATCTCAATAGATGCAGAAAAGGCTTTTGACAAAATTCAACAGCCCTTCATGCTAAAAACGCTCAATAAATTCGGTATTGATGGAACGTACCTCAAAATAATAAGAGCTATTTATGACAAACCCATAGCTAATATCATACTGAATGGGCAAAAGCTGGAAAAATTCCCTTTGAAAACTGGCACAAGACAGGGATGCCCTCTCTCACCACTCCTATTCAACATAGTGTTGGAAGTTCTGGCTAGGGCAATCAGGCAAGAGAAAGAAATCAAGGGTATTCACTTAGGAAAAGAAGAAGTCAAATTGTCCCTGTTTGCAGATGACATGATTGTATATTTAGAAAACCCCATTGTCTCAGCCCAAAATCTCCTTAAGCTGATAAGCAACTTCAGCAAAGTCTCAGGATACAAAATTAATATGCAAAAATCACAAGCATTCTTATACACCAGTAACAGACAAACAGAGCACCAAATCATGAATGAACTTCCATTCACAATTGCTTCAAAGAGAACAAAATACCTAGGAATCCAACTTACAAGGGACGTAAAGGACCTCTTCAAGGAGAACTACAAACCACTGCTCAGTGAAATAAAAGAGGACACAAACAAATGGAAGAACATACCATGCTCATGGATAGGAAGAATCAATATCATGAAAATGGCCATACTGCCCAAGGTTATTTATAGATTCAATGCCATCCCCATCAAGCTACTAATGAGTTTCTTCACAGAATTGGAAAAAACTGCTTTAAAGTTCATATGGAACCAAAAAAGAGCCCGCATTGCCAAGACAATCCTGAGTCAAAAGGACAAAGCTGGAGGCGTCACGCTACCTGACTTCAAACTATACTACAAGGCTACAGTAACCAAAACAGCATGGTACTGGTACCAAAACAGAGCTATAGACCAGTGGAACAGAACAGAGTCCTCAGAAATAATACCGCACATCTACAGCCATCTGATCTTGGACAAACCTGAGAGAAACAAGAAATGGGGAAAGGATTCCCTATTTAATAAATGGTGCTGGGAAAATTGGCTAGCCATAAGTAGAAAGCTGAAACTGGATCCTTTCCTTACTCCTTATACGAAAATTAATTCAAGATGGATTAGAGACTTAAATGTTAGACTTAATACCATAAAAACCCTAGAAGAAAACCTAGGTTGTACCATTCAGGACATAGGCATGGGCAAGGACTTCATGTCTAAAACACCAAAAGCAACGGCAGCAAAAGCCAAAATTGACAAATGGGATCTCATTAAACTAAAGAGCTTCTGCACAGCAAAAGAAACTACCATCAGAGTGAACAGGCAACCTACAGAATGGGAGAAAATTTTTGCAATCTACTCATCTGACAAAGGGCTATTATCCAGAATCTACAAAGAACTCGAACAAATATACAAGAAAAAAACAAACAACCCCATCAAAAAGTGGGCAAAGGATATGAACAGACATTTCTCAAAAGAAGACATTCATACAGCCAACAGACACATGAAAAAATGCTCATCATCACTTGCCATCAGAGAAACGCAAATCAAAACCACAATGAGATACCATCTCACACCAGTTAGAATGGCAATCATTAAAAAGTCAGGAAACAACAGGTGTTGGAGAGGATGTGGAGAAATAGGAACACTTTTACACTGTTGGTGGGAATGTAAACTAGTTCAACCATTGTGGAAAACAGTATGGCGATTCCTCAAGGATCTAGAACTAGATGTACCATATGACCCAGCCATCCCACTACTGGGTATATACCCAAAGGATTATAAATCATGCTGCTTAAAGACACATGTACACGTATGTTTACTGCGGCACTATTCACAATAGCAAAGACTTGGAATCAACCCAAATGTCCATCTGTGACAGACTGGATTAAGAAAATGTGGCACATATACACCATGGAATATTATGCGGCCATAAAAAAGGATGAGTTTGCGTCCTTTGTAGGGACATGGATGAAGCTGGAAACCATCATTCTTAGCAAACTATCACAAGAACAGAAAACCAAACACCGCATGTTCTCACTCATAGGTGGGAACTGAACAGTGAGATCACTTGGACTCAGGAAGGGGAACATCGCACACTGGGGCCTATCATGGGGAGGGGGGAGGGGGAAGGGATTGCATTGGGAGTTATACCTGATATAAATGATGAATTGATGGGTGCTGACGAGTTGATGGGTGCAGCACGCCAACATGGCACAAGTATACATATGTAACAAACCTGCACGTTATGCACATGTACCCTAGAACTTAAAGTATAATATAAATAAATAAATAAATAAATAAATAAATAAATAAATAAATATAAAAGTACAAAAATTAACTGGGCGTGGTGGCGCATGCCTGTAATCACAGTTACTTGGGAGGCTCAGGCAGGAGAATCACTGGAACCTGGGAGGCGGAGGTTGCAGTGAGCTGAGATTGCACCACTGCACTCCAGCTTGGCGACAGAGCCAGACTCTGTCTCAAGACATACATCAACAAACAAAAATATGAAAAAATGCTCACCATCACTAATCATCAGAAATGCAAATCAAAACCACAATGAGGTACCATCTCACACCAGTCAGAATGGCTACTATTAAAAAGTCAAAAAAACAACAGATGCTGGTGAGGCTGCAGAGAAAAGGGAATGCTTATACATTGTGGGTGGGAACGTAAATTAGTTCAGCTACTGTGGAAAGCAGTTTGGAGACTTCTCAAATAACTTAAAACAGAACTACCATTTGACCCAGCAATCCCATTATTGGGTATATATCCAAAAGAAAACAAATCATTCTATCAAAAATACATATGAACTCACATGTTCATTGCAGCACTATTCACAATAGCAAAGATGTGGAATCAACCTAGGTGCCCATCAATGGTGGACTGGATAAAAAAAATGTGGTACATATACATCATGGAATACTATGTAGTCATAAAAAGTAATGAAATAATGTCCTTTGCAGCAGCATGGATGCAGCTAGAGACCTCTATCCTAAGCAAACTAATGCAGGAACAGAAAATCAAATACTGCATGTTCTCACTTATAAGTCAGAACTAAGCATTGTGTAATCATGGACGTAAAGATGGCACTGGGGACTGACTAATAAAGTGGGGAGAGAAAGGAAAGAAAAGTGTTGAAAAACTAACTGTTGGATACTATGCTCACTATCTGAGTGACAGGATCATTCACATCCCAAACCTTAGCATCACACAATATACCCATGTAACATGTGGCCACCTGAAACTAAAATAAAATCAGAAATTATTTTTTAAAGTGACGATGATAATAGTATGTTAGGGCCACCCTATCTTTAACAAAAAATACATATATAAAAGAATTGAGTTGGTTTTGTTGATAAAAAATAAGCAAATAAATAAAATTATAATCACTGGGCGTCAAAGAGAATCATCAACAGAGTAAAAAGGCAGCCTAGAAAGTGGGAGAAAATATTCACTAATCATGTATCTGATAAGGGATTAATACCCATATTATATGAAGAATTCCTTAAATGCAACAACAACAACAACAAACAACTAACCCGATCTTTTTAATGGGCAAAAGAGTTGAATAGACATTTCTTGAAAGAATACATACAAATGTCCAACAAAAATATGAACAGATGTCAACATCACCAGTCATTAGAGAATGCAAGTTAAAACCACAAGGAGATATCCTCATACCCATTAGGACAGTCACTATTAAAAACAAATAAAATGACAAGTGTTAGCAAGGATGTGGATAAATTGGAAATCTTGTGCATTGTTGGTGGAAATGTGTAGTTTTCCACTACAGAAAACAGTATGGAGGTTACTCGAAAATATTTAAAATAAAATGAAAGCATTATCCAGAAGTCCCATTTCTGGGTAAATATCCAAAGACTTTAAAACACTAAATCAAAGAAATACCTACAAGCACGTGTCTGCTGCAGCATTATTAACAATAACCAAGAGGTGAAAGCAACCCAAACATTCATCAAAGTATGTATGGATAAAGAAAATGTGGCATATACATACAATGAACTATTATGTGGTCTTAAGAAAATTCCGTCACATTTTACAGCATGTATGAATCTTAAGGACATTACACTAAGTAAGCTAGTCATAAAAATTTTTAAAAACCTGTATGAAACCACTCATATGGGGTATCTCAAGTAGTCAAACTAATAGAAATAGAAAGTAGAATGGTGGTTGCTAGGGGCTGGGAGCAAGGGAATATGAGGCATTAATGTTCAATAGATACACAGTTTCAGTTTTGCAATATTAAAAAGTTCTAGAGATTGGCTATACAACATTGTGAATATACTTAACACTACTGAACTGCACAATTACAGCTTGACCACACTGGAAAAAAATTAATAATTTTAATTTTTTAAAATTATAATTGATATCCTTAGCCCTTTGAAAATTGAAAGGTTTGACTCCAGATTATAGTTAAATATTTATTTCATTGGTGGATAAGGAGGTATTTGTACTATTAGAACTCAGTGTAATAAGATGGACACATATTGGATATTACAATTTGTGTGAAGCAATAATGAAATTTTTACAGAATTCTCTAGTGAATTTGAGTAATTCCCAGCTCTTTTTAAATATTACCTTTTTCCTTTACATAGACATATACACATTCACACCAACATGGATTAATTGTACTTACTTGATAGATTTCTTCATAGGAAAGTAAATAATCAAAAGAATTACTATGAAAAAACAAGGCAGTGAGGCCAAGAAGAAAAAAACGCCAGAAAAGAGTCGTGATATCTAACTTGTTCTAAATGCGACTATTTGTATAATCTTGCGTCATTTTACTCACTTAAAAAATAAAAAATTTGAGCCCTTAAAATAGATTTAGTCCTAAATTCTATATATTTATTATTTTGACACTTGAAACAATACAAATTCAGTGCAAAAAAGTAGAATATAACATTTATCTTACTTCAAAAATGAAAAAAGAGACAAATTTTTTAAAACCACAATACTTTCTGATAAGACAGTTGACACACTTAGTAACTCTTTAATAACTGATATGCATATTTGAGTTGAAATAACTAGTTCAAAGCAAAAAATTAATATATTTTATTTCCTTCTACCATCTTCAACAAAGTATTACAAATTGCTCTGAATTTCTGAAATGTTACCAAAATGCAAAACATTCAGTTGTATGTATTGAGTATTCAAAACACTTAAATTAAGCACACATTCCAGAAAAAAAAAAAAAAAAAGTACTTTTTGTTAAAAGAGTAATGTTTCAAACTTTGGCAATGAACAGGATATGCAGGTCTATCTAGTAATTTATTTGGCTGCAAGTGATCCGCTGTGATGTAGTGTGTACCTGAAAATTAGTTTTCCCCTAGCAAAACTAAGGGGAATCTAAAAGGTTGTTGAGAGCCAGGACACTGGGTTACTAGAATTATCTCCCCATGTCTACTTACTCTCTTTTTTCTAATCATGTGTTTGCACCAAAAAAAATGATACAACAGATCTGATATAACTTAGTTGACACGGCACTGAATGGGAAAAAAAAATGATATGTTAGAAAGCCACATTTGGATTTAAACATTCTGTTTTAAATAAAGGCTTCTGTAAGAAGTCCAGTGAAAAGAAGAAATTCAAAGACCACATCAAAGTGAAGGGTAGTACTCCAAGCTGCCCTCCAAAGAGGGGATAATGACGAAGGAAGCCAATTTTTCCCAGAGGAAACATGTACCTTTAGTGTGGTTTACTAGAAAAGCCAGGACATAACATCTAACCTGTAAATTACCTTGGCAATGGGGCATAATCTTAGGATTTCAGTAATGTTGTGGATAGAAGTCATTGGCTACGTAGGTTGCTAATGAGATGAAGGATGGGTGATTCAAACGCATATAAGACAACTTATCATAGACAAAAACTCCATATAAAGAAAACTTTGATTATGATCCATTCATATTATACCAGTAGTATAAGCTACTGATAAGAAAGCAAATCTAGAAAACCAATATGAATAACATTGCACTTTATAAACATAAGTAGAAAAGTTATAAAAATGAAAATTAGTGTCCACACTCCAAGAGTATTTTAAGAAAAGCTATCGAGACCCAATCAATACATAATAGAAATATTAACAAGAAAATAATATAAGTTACTATGCTACGCTTGATTCACATTCCCCAGAAATTCAACATATAACAACAAAAAATGGCAAAAAATTAAGGATCTAAAGCCTAGCTTTGTCCACATTGAGGGTTTTTATTGAAGATTCAAAAGTTCAAAATTAAAATCATTCACTTCACTTTATGTACAACTGCCTAGCACTGTAACTAGCACAGAACAGATATTTTTTAAATGAGTTTCTTTCTTCCTTCCATAATCTAATGTTTCTTTATCAACAACTTCTGCTAACATAGAAGGTATATTTTTATGGACCACACTAGGCAGGTATGATCAGTATCATTACAGGGAGATAGATCATATCTCTACTGCCTCTTCCTTTAAGAAGTGTCATAGGAAAATGGATAGCATAATTGCCATTTAGTCAACCTATGAAAGACCAAACAAAAGAACCATAATCTAGCTTATAACAATGAATTAAAAAGCTGATTCCAATTTCTTACAAAAACTGAGTTTTGATGAACCATAGTAGAGAGCTAGGAAGTGTGTGAGAATAGAGAGAACATCTCTATTGCCTGTTCCATAAAAAAGTGCCATAGAAAAAAGAATAGCAGAAATTGCAATGTACCCAATCTATGAAAGACCAAACATTATAAATTAAGATCCAGTTTATGAAAATAAATTAAAAGACTAGTACAAATGTGTCACAAAAATTGAGGAGTAGGCTATCAGAGTTAAGCAAAATGAAGTTATTAAAACATCTAATTTGGACCACCTGTCTACATCTGTGATTTTTAAATGTCTTATCTTTATCCACCAATGAAGCTAGTGATGTTTGTTTAAAAAGAAATGCAAACTAAATTGTTGTTTTGTGATTGTCACTAGAGCTGATTATTACAGAACTGAAAGACAGCTACTGTTACCTCAGGTTCAGACTAGTTACTGCTCATTTTGTCCGATATTTTATGAGTCCTTTTAAGGGACTAAGACACACAATATTAAGAAACCATTTATAATAATCTTTTCAATGGCATCATATTCCTAAGAAACAATATTACCAAAAGCAGCCTTTCTATAAGAAGAAAAAGAGAACAAAGTTAATAAAAAATGACAGCAAAAATGGCTCAAGGCCAGAGACCCATTTGAAACTTCTAAAATCTTCCTAAAATCAGATGGACATGTGTTCTCTTATCGCTAGGTGTAAAACTATACACTCACACAAACTTCTGTTTCCAGTTTTAACTTAAAAGCCAGGTGTTTCTCAAGATATTAAAGGTTCCTACACATCCTCCTAATGAAATTTAGCTTTGTTTTCACAGCAGGTATTTAGTGCAGTAAAAATAATCAAGTGTACAGTCATTAATGTGTAAATCAGAGGGTCCGTAAATAATTTTGAATTTAGAAATATCATGATGTAGCAAATAAAAAGGGAAAATTAAAGGAGGAAATAGAAATGTCTGCTAACAGGGAATCAGATCAGGAAAAAGAATTAGAAATTTATACAACATAAATATGAAGAAATATTGCTCAATTAATTTTTTAAAAACCATGTATTGAAAGAATAGTTACATGAAATGTTCTTAATATTATGTTGTTTAAAAAATATATATTTATATATACAATATTATCAAAATTTTATAAAACAAATGTGAATATAAATAATTGTAAAGAATATCCACTTCTGGCAATGGTGAACTAGATAATTTAGATAAGAAAAAGAACAACAAAGTATAAAAGCCAACTGCTTAAAGGCATCAGAGAGCTAAAAAGATGGCGAAAACCTTTTGGGCCAGTATCCAGGAAAGGGAAGTGCCATGGGGAAGAGAGTCCAATATTTGTAGCCATTCTTCCTTTGAGGGCATTTCCAATATAGGAAGGGTGACAGAGTGACTAAGTGGCACTTTTGACAATGCCAAAGGATTAGAAAACAAATACAGAAGTCAAGTTCCAACAGTTAGGAATGGCCTAGATATATCCCTTACTTTGGGTTGGAATCCTGAACACTTGAACTCTATGACAAGGGTACACCAGGATTAGACTGACTGATTAGACTGACTGTCCCTTGCAGGAACCCACACTAAGCATGAAATTGGATTAAGGTAATTACAAAGTACTAGTGTCCCCCAGGATCCTGGAATAATACTGTCCACTGGTGTCTGATCAAAGCAAATGTGAATCATCTCCAAAAAAAGACACCATTATCCCAGATTTTCAATGGTTTCTACAAACAATTTTGACATGACAGTGCTGTAAGGCTGTGATATAATAAGAAATATATATTTGGTCTTCATCCCCACTGCCCAGCACAGAGTTTCGAAAACCTTGTAACTTCCTAAGTGGCAAAACTGATGCGAGCATCTTTAATTATAATATTTGAGTTTTGTCCCTGGTTTCTAGCACACAGCACCTGAACACCCTTGGAATTTCTGAGTGTAAGAGGAGTATCCTTTTTATTCACAAGCTCCTTTCA
Source organism: Rhinopithecus roxellana (assembly GCF_007565055.1). Lineage (NCBI taxonomy): Eukaryota > Metazoa > Chordata > Mammalia > Primates > Cercopithecidae > Rhinopithecus > Rhinopithecus roxellana. Next base: position 25,954,475 of record NC_044565.1, read on the forward strand.
ACCATACCTGAGTTTGTGCTAATAAAATGACTCTTGGCAGATGGGGGCTGGTTACTAGAGGAATCAACCACAGGATTAAAGGGTTCAAATTCTCAGCCCCACCCCTTGACATCAAAGAAGAAAAGAAGGGGTGGAAATTAGTTCAATCACCAGTGGCCAATGATTTAATCAATCATGTATACACAATGGAACCTCCATAAAAACCCTAAACAACAGGGTTGGAGAGCTTCCAAGATGGTGAACACATCAAGATACTGAAAGGGTAGCATGCTTGAAGAGGCCATGGAATCTCCATGCCCTTCCTCCATACCCTGTCCTATGCGTATCTTCCATTTGGCTATTCTTAAGTTGTACCCTTTCTAATAAACTGTGTTTATTAGTAAGTAAAGTATTTCTTTGAGTTCTGTAAACCATTACATCAAATAATAAAACCTGAAGAGAGAGTCATCAGAACCCCCAATTTGTAGCCAAGCTAAACGGAAGTATGAGTAAACAGGGGACTTACTCCTTGGGATTGTTATCAGCAGTGGGGGCAGAATTGTAGGACTGAGTCCTTAACCTTTGGGGTCTGCTATAACTTGTTAGATAGTAACACAATTGAGTTAAATTGGAGGACATTCAGTTGATGTTCAGAGAGAATTAGAGAATTGCTTTTTGTAGAAAACCATTTGCTGTCAGAACTGTTACCAGAATAGAAAAACAATTCCCTTCAAATGCCAGGGATGCAATCAAAAGTAACCAAGCACAAAAGGAGTAAGACAAGATGAGCAAAAACGAATAGGGGTCTTAAAAAAAAAAAAAAAAAAGCAGAGGAAGGAGATATAACAGAGCCCTCAAATTTCTAATTATTAGATACAGACTTTAAGGAATCAAAGGCAAAACATCACTACAAACCCAACATTCAATGGATAAGAATAGAATATTACAAACAACTTTATGCCTATATATTCAACAACTTAGTTGAAACAAATTCCTGGTAGGATGTAAACTACTAAGGCTAACTCAAAAAGAAAATGATAACCTGAATAACCTTGTATATATTAAAGAAATGGAACATGTAGATAAAAACCTTCCAACAAGTAAAACACAGGGACTATTGGTTCCCTAGTAAATTCTATAAAACATTCTGGTTGTTGTTATTGTTGTTGTTGCTGTTGTTAAGACAGGCTCTTACTGCATTGTCCAGGCTGGAGTGCAGTGGCATGAACACAACTCACTGCAGCCTTGACCTCCTGGTCTCAACTGCCCAAACTCAGTCTCCCAAATAGTTGGGACCACAGGGGCACGATACCATGCCTGGCTAATTTTTTAAAATTTTTTGTAGAGACAGGGTGTTACTATGTTGCCCGGGTTGCTCTTGAACTCTTAGACTCAAGCAATCTTCCCACCCTGGCTTCCCAAACTGTTGAGATTACAGGCGTGAGCCACCACAACCACTCTGTATTAAACATTTAAGGAAGAAATACACATCAATGCCACACAACAACTTCAGAAAATGGAGGAGAACAGGACATATCCAAACTCATTTTACAAGGCCAACACTACCCGAATACTAAAGACTAGAGTCAACCTAGCAAACAAAAAGGCAAATGAGCACAGTGCTTTACAATGACCTATCTAAATTTAAGTAGGGAAATGCCTGAACACCCAGGAGATGATGAATGCTGCCCAGCCACCTCCATACTTTGAGTAAGATGTACCTCCAAAGAAAGACAATTATATGTGCTTGGAGAAAGTGTTTTGATACAAACAACCCATCTTGTTTCTGCTGTCTTCCTATTACTGCCAACTTATTCATGACCCTGATCATAACAAGAGCTAAATGACCACTATAATGTATTTTCTATGAGAAAAAAGATTTCCATTTGTTTGGTTGACTAACATACCTAAATATTTGCAACAAAACCTGGCATTTAGAAAACAGTAACAAATGGTTAAAATAAATGGATTTCTACACAAAAATTTAAAACCAAAGTTTTCCAGCTTTCTAGCTCATTTTCAAGAGGATGATTCAAATAGTATACAATTAAAGAAAGAAAGATACCAAAGAAAATCTATGCACAATATAGTCTTTAGAAAATACAGATCTAGAAATTAACATTCCCATTCAAAGACAATTAATAAGCATGGAGAGGCCAGACGCAGTGACTCACGCCTATAATCCTAGCACTTTGGGAGGTAGAGGTGGGTAGATCACTTGAGGTCAGGAGTTCAAGACCAACCTGACCAACATGGTGAAACCTCGTATCTACTAAAAATACAAAAATATTAGCCAGGCACGGTGGCGCATGCTTGCAATCCCAGCGACTTGGGAGGCTGAGGCAGGAGAATCACTTGAACTCAGGAGGCAGAGATTGCAGTGAGCCGAGATGGTGCCACTGCACTCCAGCCTGAGGAACAGAGCAAGATTCTGTCTCGTGTATATATATATATATATATATATACACACACACACACACACACACACACACACATATATATATATAACAAAGACAATTAATAAGCATGGAGGAAAAAATGACCAAAAAGAAAAGACATATAAAGATAAGCTAATAATATAATTTTAAAAATAAAAATAATTAAAAGAAAAAAATTTTGAAAAAATAATCTTGTATAGTAAAAGGAAAAGAAACATTTCTATAATATCAAGAAGTTAAGAAAATACGAATACTACAGAAAAGTTATCAAAGAAGAGACACAACATGCTTTTATAAAGTAATATGTCAGAAGAATATTCTTTTTTAAAGAGTGATAACAGTTAATGGAAGAAATAGAAAAAACTTAAAAGCAATACAGAACTGAAAACCCCTTAGAAGCCAGAAGCAATACCAAATTAGGGTCATAAAGGAGAGAAGTGACACAAATTTTTTTAAAGACATGGATACACAATAAGGAAACAGACAAAAATATGAAAGAAATTAGAGAAATGATAAATACGGAAGACTGACAATGGAATGCCGACATACTGTAATTATTTTCAGATTAAGAGAAAAGAACAAGTAGAATATAAAAATACTGAAGACTAAAAAAATGTTTCAAGTTCTCAATTTGCACAAATAAGACTACCATGTTCCAAAAGAAATAATCAATACCAAAATATAGCCTAGAAAGATTCCTGAACTTGAAGTCTAAAGATCTTATCACCAAGTCAAAAGGAGCATACCACACCACAAGTGGGAAAAAAAAAAAAAAAAGAAAAGGAAGGCCTCTGGCTTCTCCTCAATAATAATAGATGTCAAAAGACAAGAGGTCTGGTGAGACAGCCCAGGAAGAATGAGTTCTAAAAATAGTATAAAAAGCCAAGGTGGAACAGACTTCTGGTTTAGCTCCAAAGTGTGAAAAGCTTAGAAGCTGTGACTCCCATATTCACAACAAGAAAAAAGATGAAAAACTAGAAAACAAACCAACTCTTCTCAGATCCATCAGAGAACTGAGGTCTCCAGACAAGCTGCTACCCAGAAAGTTAGAGAGACAGGTGAATACAGAGAAAGCACAACTATCATGAGCAGAAACCCCTGGTGCCTACCTAGTAACAGGTAGGAAAACTTAAATGATACAAAATTACTGAACAGTGCTAAAAGTTAAAACTCTTTAAGAGGCCCAGTCTTAGAGGGGCTCATGAGTTTTACTTTTAGGAGCTTTCCAAGGTTCTCATGGAGAATCCCCTCCCGCTTCCAGCAAAGAAAGGAGAAAAGTAACCATTCTGAAATATGCTCCCTCTAGTCTTCCTTTCTTATAGGAAGAAAAACATAAAGGAAGAGAAGGAGGAGGAGGAGGAGGAGGAGGAGGAGGAGGAGGAGGAGGAGGAGGAGGAGGAGGAGGAAAGGAGAAGCAGAAGGAGAAGCAGAAGGAGAAGGAGAAGGAGAAGAGTCAAGAAACTCTGAAGGTCTCCCTCTAGTCTTCCCTTCTTATATAAAGGAAGAAAAACATAAAGGAAGAGGAGAAGAAGAAGGAGGAGGAGGAGGAGGTGGGGAGAAGGAGAAGGAGAAGGAGAAGGAGAAGGAGAAGAAGGGTCAAGAAACTCTGAAGGTCACAGTCCAGGAAAGTTGGTTCAATATTTTTTAACAACGAGAGAGAGATTTAATCTTAATACTACAGAAAGCTTCCTGCCTCCAACCCCAAAAGGCTTACCACCACATTAATAGCAGTGAATTACAACAGAAAGAACTACAAAACAAATACTTTGTTTAAAAAGGAGCTACTAGGGAAAGCTAAAGATAAGGGAGAAAAAAACAAGGACACAAGAGGAAATTGAAGGCTCTGACACCAAAAATTACAGTAAACATTAAATACAGACTAACTCCTACCTAGATAAACATAAATACTCATATTAAAATCCTATTTATCTCAGCTCTTAATATCTGATGCATCATGTCTATCAGAGAGGGTGGAATGGGGAATAATTATTGTACAGCTATCTCTATTTACTCCTAAAGCATTTCCATTATCCCAAAAAGAAACCCTATACCCAATATCCTTAAGGTTTCTTTTTGGGATCATGGAAATGTTTTAGGAGTAAATAGAGACAGTTGTACAAAACTGAATATACTAAATGCCACTAAATTGTTCACTTAAAGGTGGATAATTTTATGTTATGTAAATCTTACCTCAATTTAAAATTTTTAATTCTTAAAAATAATACCAATAATGGATTAGGTTATTACAGTTTATGGATAATGAAAATTAATGACAGCAGTGTTATAAGGAACTAGAGGGAAGAACTGGGAATACTCTGTTACAATGTATCTGCCCTACTATGAAGCATTACATTGTTATTTGAAAGTAGACTTAGATTAATTATAAATTGATATTGCAAACCCAAGAACAACTGGCAAAAATTTTTAAAGAAAGTATAATTATATGCTGAGAGGGAAAATGCAATTATATAAAATACTCAATTAAAACCACAAAAGGCAGGGGAAAAAAAGATTTTTTTAAAGGAACAAAGAACACGTATAATAACAATATAAAAGTAATAAATATAGTAGCTATTAATCCAACTAAATCAATAATCACCTTAAATGTGATTTGTCCAAATATACTAACTAAAAGGAGATGGAAAGAGTAGATGAAAAGAAAGACTTAGCTATATGTTGCCTATAAGAAACCCACTTTAAGTATAAAACTACAGATAGATTAAAAATAAAGAGATGGAGAAACATGTACCACATCAACAGTAACAAAAAGAAAGCTGGAGTCACTATATCATTTTCAGACAAAGCACATTTCAGAACAAATAAAATTATCAGGGATATAGAGAGGCATTACATAATGATAAAGGAGTCAATTCTCCAAGAAGATACAACAGTCCTTAGTGGGTATGCACCTAACAACAGAGCACCAATATGCATAAGGCAAAAACTGATAGAACTTCAAGAGAAAACAAAAAAATTACTATTATTATAATTGGAGAATGCAATACACATTTATCAATAATTGAAAGATCCAGCAGGCAGAAAATCAGTAATAGCTAAACTGAACAAGTGGATCTACTTGACATTTGTAGAATACTTCATTCAATAATAGCAGAATACACACTTTTCTCAAGCTTACATGGAAAATTCACCAACGCATACCACACTGATGGCCATAAAACACACTCAAAAAATTTGAAAGAATAGAAATCAAAAGACGTACCCACTCAGATCACAATGGAATGGAACAAGAAATCAATAATAGAAAATCCCAAAATATTTTGAGATTAAACAACATACTTCTAAATAATACACGAGCCAAAGAAGTCTCAAGAGAAGCTTTTTAAAAATGTAAATGAAATAAAACCTAAAATACAACTAATCAAAATTTGTGGTATACAGCAGAAACAGTGCTTACAGGGGAATTTATAGCATTGAATGCATAAACCAGTAAAGAAGAAAGATCTAAATTCCACCTAAGGAAACTAGAGAAAGGGCTGCAATATAAACCTAAGCAAGCAAAAGAAAAGAATAATTAACATTGGAGTAGGAATCGATGAAATTGAAAATAAGAGAACAATAGAGACAATTAAATGAAAAGCTGGTTCTTTGAAAAGACTGGTAAAGTTGAAAAATCTCTAGCCAGGTTAACTGCAAAAAGGGAGATAAACAGAAGCCACAAATTACAAATAGCACAAACATAAGGGAGACCATCGTTACTAATCCCATGGACATTAAAAGGATAACAAAAGAATATTATGAACAAATCTATACTCATAAATTTGATAACTTTGATGAAACAGAGCAATTCCTTGAAAGACATAATCTACCAAAATTAGTTTATTAAAAAATATATCATTTAAATATATCTGTATCCCATACCTATTAAACAAATTGAATTAATAATTAATAACCTTTCAAGACAGAAAGCAGCAAATCCAAATAAGTTAGCTGGTGAACTCTACCATTTATGAAATAAATTATTGAATTCTCTACAATCTCTTCCAAAAAAATAGAAGCAGAAAGACGCTTCCTAACTCAGTCTATTAAATCAGCATTTCGTAATATCAAAGCCAGATTTAAAAACTTACTAGAAAGGAAAAGTACAGATCAGTATCTCTAATGAACACTGATGTAAACATCCTCAACAAAATACAGTAATGCAAATTCAATAATGTATAAAAAGAATTAAACATCACAAGAAGTAAGGCTTGTTATAGGTGTGTAAGGCTGGTTTGACATTAAGAAATCAATATAATCCAACACATCCATAGGTTAAAAAAGACAAAAAACGATCATATCAAAAAACGAAAAACAAGCATTTGACAAAAACCAACACCATTCATCATAATAACTCTCAGCAACTGCTAATAGAAAGAAACTTCTGAAACCTGATGAAGAACATCCATAAAAAACCTATATCACATCATATTTGACAGTGAGAAACTAGATGCTTTCCTCCTAAGATCAGGAACAATACAAAGATGTCACTTCTCACCACTACTATCCAACATCATATTGGATGTCCTAGCTAATGCAATAAAGCAAGAAAAGGAGACAAAATATACATAAATTGGGAATATAACTGTATTTGTTTGCCAACCACATGACTATTTTAGAAAATTCCAGTGAATCACTGGGAGAAAAAAAAAAAGCCCTCCTAAAACTAAGTGATTATAGCAAGGCTGCAGGATAGAGGTGAATATACAAAAGTCAGTTGCTTTACTAAATACTAGCAATGAACAACTGAAACTTGAAAGTCAAAACCCAATGCCATTTACATTAGCACCCCAAAGAAACAATTAGGTATAAATCTAAAAAATTTGTACAAAGCCTATAGGAGGAAAACTACAAAACTCCTAAAAGACCAAAGAAAACCGAAATAAATGAAGAGATATTCCATGTTCATTGATAAGAAATCTCAATATTAGGATATCCATTTCTCCCAAATGATCTAAAGATTCAACACAATTCCAAAAGAAAATTCTAGTAAATTATTTTGTGACGATTGACAAACTGATTCTAAAGTTTGTATGGAAAGGCAAAAGACACAGAATAGTCAACATAACACTGACGAAGAGGAAGAAGATCAGAGGACAGTGTCCAACTTTAAGACTTACTATAAAATGTAAAACTGGCTGGGAGCAGTGGCTCACATGTGTAATCCCAGCACTTTGGGAGGCCAAGGCCAGCAGATTGCTTGAGCGCAGGAGTTCGAGACCAACTTGGGCAATATAATGAGACCCTGTCTACAAAAAATCCAAAAATTAGCCCAGTATGGTGGCATACACCTGTTAGTTCCAGCTACTGGGGAGGATGAGGTGGGAGTTTCCCTTGAGCCTGGGAGGCATAGGCTGCACTGAGCCAAGATTGTGCCACTGCACTCCAGCCTAGGCAATGGAGTAAGACCTTATCTCAAAAAAATAAAATAAAATAAAATAAAATAATATAACTAAAACTGTGATATTGGCAAAAGAACAGACAAATAAATCAAAAGAACAGAATACTGAGTCTAGAAATAGACCCACACAAATAGAGTCAACTGATCTTTGACATGAAAATGAAGAAAATCCACTGGAAAGGAGAGTCATTTCAACAAATAGATGATGGAACAGCTGGAAAGCCACATGCAATAAAATGAATGTAGACACAGACCCTCACATGGTTCAAAAAACTTGACTTCGATAGATCACAGACCTAAACGTAAAACACAAAAATATAAAATTTCTGGACAATAGCAAGAGATAATCTAGGTAACCTTGGGTTCAGTGACAACTTTTTAGATACAACACCAAAAGCCCAAAAGCATGACCTATGAAAGGAAAAAGTGATAAACTGGAATTCATTACAACTTAAAACATCTTCTCTGTAAAAACAATATTAAGAAAATGAAACACAATGCACAAACTGGGTTAGAATGCAGTAAGAAAATGAACAACCCTATTTTAAAAAAAAGGCAAAGGATTCAACAAACACCTCATCAAAGCCATACAGATGGGAAATAAGCACATATAAAGATGTTTAATGTCATCTGTTATGAGAAGATTTCTAATTAAAATAACAAGTAAACACCATTATAAACTTGTATGGCTATGGCACTATATATATATATATATATATTTTTTTTTTCCCCCCTGAAACGTAGTCTCACTCTGTCACCCAGGCTGGAGGGCAGTGGCGCGATCTTGGCTCACTGCAAGCTCCACCTCCCGTGTTCATGCCATTCTCCTTCCTCAGCCTCCCAAGTAGCTGGGACTACAGGTGCCTGCCACCACATCCAGTTAATTTTTTTGTATTTTTAATAGAGACGGCGTTTCACCATGGGTTAGCCAGGATGGTCTTGATCTCCTGATCTCGTGATCCGCCTGCCTCGGCCTCCCAAAGTGCTGGGATTACATGAGTGAGCCACTGCGCCCAGCCTGTATGGCTAAAATTTTTAAAAGCAACAATAACAAATGCTGATGAGGGTGTGGAGCAACAGGAACTCTCATTCATTGCTGGTGGGAATGCAAAATAGTACAGACACTTTGGCAGTTTCAAAGAACAAAACTAAATGATCAACCAATGGATCCACCTTACCATATGATCCACCAATCATGTTCCTAGTTATTTACACAAATTAGTTATTTACACAAATTTTTTATGTCCACAAAAAATACTGCAAACAAATGTTTATAGCAGCTGTACTCATAATAGCCAAACCTTAGAAGCAACAAAGATGTCTTTTGGTAAGTGAATGGATAAACAAACCGTGGTATATTCATACAATGGAATATCATTTGGAAATAAAATGAAACACACCATGAAAAGGCAGAGAGGAACATTAAAAATGCATACTGCTAAGTGAAAGAAGCCAGTCTGAAGGCCAGATACTATACGATTCCAATTATATGACATTTTGAAATAAGCAAAACTACAGAGGCAATTGAAAGATCATTGGCGGCCAGGGGGTTGGTGGGGGATAGGAGGAGGAATGAATGAGTGAGAATGTTCTTCTAAGTGGTCTAGGTCTCTTATAAACCTCTACCTAATTATTTCCCTTTTCTCAGTAAAAGATCATCTGCTGAAATGTAAGTTCAGGTAAATTTGGAGGATTGAGCAACATGAGAAGTTTGAAATAGTCACTCCAGAGAAAGAAAGCAAGACTTAAGAGATGATCGTAAGAATTTATAAGAACCATGAATGTCTTGGTCAGTTCAAGTAGCATGACTGTAGTAGATAAATCAGGATAATTATATTACTGTTTCCATGAATGAACATAATTCTCAGTAGCCATAATGTTTTTCTTGTTGTGGATTTTATGCTTAAGTTTCTTCCTTCTTCATTAAAACCAACATACTCCACGTAAGAAACAGACAGAATAATGAACATAATGATTAATGGTTAAGACATAATATTCTCTTAGCAAAAGAACAGAACAACCAAGTTGACAGCTCCATATTCACATGCCTATTAATTAATTAAAATATTTCAAATATCTGATTGTTACTTTAGAATCCATCAGCTATAATAGATGGCTTATATAGAACAGCAATCTGATATAAATTTTAATTTCTACTAACAATGTATGAGTTCATGTCAAAATATGCTTTTGATTATAAATACTACATATATACAATTTCTGTTGTATATATTAATAGCATCATTCTGTCACACAGGTTATTGACTTCTGCTGACATATCCAAGACACATAAAGAAAGATGAGCCCCAAATTCAAAATGAGCAGTCTGTTGAGATCGAACATCAGCCTTAGATCAAAATTAAGCATTCCTCCTCCTCACTCAGTATACTTGGATCTGAATGAAATTAATCACAGCCATCAATGTCTAAAAATGACAGCTTCTAGGAGATGATGACACACAAACTTTTTGGAACAAGGGTCTGGCTTTAACCTGAGTCATCAGCCCCCCTCTCCCCCCCAAAAAAAATAGGAGGAAGAGGAGGATGAGAAGCAACACTAGGTGGAAGAGAAGAGGGTGGGAGGGAAAGAAAATAGTCAGGGTTAACTTGTGTATGGACAGATGGTTTTTTTTTTTTTTTTTTTTTTTCAAAAAGCACTTTCTTTTCCACCAGGGAATATCAATGGCCTTTTAAGCAGTTTCACATTTAAATGTGTGTTCTGACAGTCATGTCAGAGACTGGGTAAAAGCCTTTTCATGGAAATCATTAAAACGAAAAGATCCAGACAAGAGGCCTGTTTTTTTCCAGGGAGACAAGGTGGAATAGAATAATGTCACTTTTAAAAGATGGAAGTACCGTGAACACCGAAGGGATAGACGAAACACCTTCTTTACCCTCCCTTCCCCTCCCCTGGCCCCCCAGCACCTGAGAATTTTTACCTGCTGCTGTCTAGAATACTCTATTATAAATAGTCAAGGATCCTTGGGGATAAGGTTAGGAGTGAGGAGAAAAAGAAGAAAAAGCCTACAACTGTACATCAACTTGTGATTCAAAGCAGGAGAGAACAGAGCAATCCCAGAAGTATTCCAACGGAGCTGACCCTCCTGGGTCCTATACTCCCCGTCTATAACTCACAAAGTCTCAAAGCTCTTAACTTTAAATTGCTGAATCATTCCAGCAAGTGGTGTGTACCTATCTGCTGGTAAGAAGTAACAGTCATTCCTTGCTTCAACCATCATTTCCTTGCTTCCCACTGGTAAGTGCTCTGCTGCCCACTGTCAAGACTGAAGCAATGCTGACTACTTCTCCCTAGGAAAACTGGAGGTTGAGCCAGCCAGCCACGAAGGTCACTTTATATCTTGGCTCAAACACTAGGCCCTCTGCAAAAGATGTTTTTGTTCCTGAAAGACCACAGAGATACTGGTATTTCCCTTACCCAAGTTAACAACTTTTCAAGGACTTCCCCCACCCACTACATTTTTCCCTTATGGCTCTTTTTATTCCCCCTTAATATCAGAACTGGAATCTTGATGTGCTAGAATGTTTTTTCACTTATATGTTCCATAAAGATCATTTCTAAATGATTATTAAGTGTGCCAGAAAAAAAATCATCTTAGATTTACTAGTCCCTGGTCATTTGACACTGACGGAAGTTTCTGTCACACTGATCTTCTAGATTCCCCTAATGCTTTAGTGACTCTAACAAACTTAGGAAGAAGTATAATACAAAACCCAAAGTCGGTGTTACTGAAATAAATCTCATAGATGCCAGGAGACTTCCCCCTAAGAGCTGGCGTTATGCACAATCTTAAACCCACTTACATAAAAAAACCCTGTGAGTAAACTCTGGTTTCAGATTCGTCAAAGATAACTTTGAAATTTTCGCTTTACCCTTAAAATGAGAAAATTCCTAAGAATCAAAAAGAAAACAAAAAATAATTCAATAATAACATTTGTGAATGTTCTTTATGTACCAGGCACTATAGTAAGCAGAAAATCTGGATTGTTTTATTTAAATTCAAACAACTTTACAACATAGATACTTTTATTATTTCCACTTTAAAGAAGAGGAAACTGAAGTTTACAGAGGTGCTTTAAGTGATTACAAGTTATAAATCCCAGAGAGTGACAGAAACAAGATTTGAAGGCAAACCAATGAGACTGGGTGTACCCCATGTGCATAACTCATGTGGATAACTGTACTTCTATTACTGATCACATCCAAACTAGCTTATATTAAAATAATTTATTTCTGAGTCTGTTCCATACTATGACAGAGTTAGAGAAATTATTACAACATTCTTGGGAGAAAGAAAAACACTTCCTAGTTAATAAAGTCTTCTGTGAAGACCAACTTTTACACAAATTATTTCTTCCCCATTACTGACAATTAAACAACATTTAAAGTAGTAACAGCCTATTATGTAATAATTCAATGGTATATGTGTGTAAAAATAAAAGCATCTCCTATGCACTTAAGAATCCAAAAAAATCTGAAAGCAAAACACAACCTATAAAGATTACAATTAAGAATCTCCAACTTGGCCAGGCACAAGGGCTCACGCCTGTAATCCCAGCACTTTGGGAGGGTGGATCATGAGGTCAAGAGCTCAAGACCAGCCTGGCCAAGATGGGGAAACCTCATCTCTACTAAAAACACAAAAATTAGCTGGGCGTGGTGGCAGGCACCTGTAATCCCAGCTACTAGGGAGGGCTGAGGCAGGAGAATTGCTGGAACCTGGGAGGTGGAGGTTGCAGTGAGCCGAGATGGCACCACTGTACTCCAGCCTGGGCGACAGAGCAAGACTATGTCTCCCAAAAAAAAAGGAATATCCAACTTACAGAGTGGAATACTAAAGTCCCAGGATGAGAAGGTATGTCACTTAATCAGTTTACCATGGGGAGGGCTTCACAACCCCAAGTCCTAGCTAATAGTCTCTTCCCAGTCTCATTTTGATTATATAATTGGCCTCTCAGCGCAAAGGCAAAGTGAAAGCATTTTATAAGTTTATACTAGTTCTCACTATATCATATTAATTTGTCTCAAATATAAAAGGAACCAAATTATTATATTTGCATTTTAAGTTCACAAAATGACTGTAATAAGAAGAAACCTTTATTCTTCTGGTTGTTCGGTAGGAAGAATTACCTCGGTGGCATTCCAGGAAAAAATAACACTAGCACATATATATACTAAGAACTGCATCATTAACTAATCCATTCCAGGCAAACAACTCTCAGAAAGGTTTATTTATTTCTTCTTGAAATCCCTGTAAGCCTATTTTCTCCATGTAATCCTCAGAAAATATGAAAAGACACTTAAAGAAAATGTAACTGAAACAAACCTTCATTGTAACTGAATTAATTTTATAGTTTCATAACCATCTTTACCTCAATCCAGTATCATAAAGATAACACTCTTGATATATGTGACATATCACAGAATATGTGAATAATAACTCAGTACCTATTTTACTTTATATGATTTTAGATAAAATGACTAAATGACTTTAGATAAAAACCAAAAAAACAAAGCTATATTTACTATACATGTAATGCCCTCTACAGATTCATCAGTGGAATGAATCAGAGAGACAGAACTAAATAAAGATTTCTCAGACTTAGTTATTATGCACTAACACAATTTATTTTCTACATAGGCCAATAGGAATTAGTCTCATTTCTAATCTATATAAATTTCAAACAAAATTTTCCATATTCTTTCAATTCTTTAAATGAAGTCTTTCAAGGGCCCAAACGGTCATTTACCCAGCTTAGTTATATTCAACATACTGTTAAGATAAAAGGATTTTTATATACCACCACTGCATATATATATATATATACACATATGCCATAAGTTAATAAGTACACACACACATATAATGTTAAACAGGCCTATGAAGTAAACAGTAAACATCAAAAAGTATACTCTTCATGTATATTAGTACAAACTTTCACTCATCTCTACTTGAAAAAAATCCAGATATTAGTGATGGTTCTAATACAAAGTTTAGTCTAAGGCAGGAGAATCACTTGAGGACAGGAATTGGAGACCAGCCTAAGCAAAACAGGAAGACCCTTTCTCTACAAATAAAGTTTAGAAGATAATTACTTTCCAGAAATATAAATGCAATATATTAACTTCCTTTCTTTCTTTTTTTTTTTTTTTTTGAGACAGTGTCTTGTTCTCTCTCCCAGACTGGAGTGCAGTGGCCCAATCTCTGTTCACTGCAACCTCCACCTCCCAGGTTCAAGAGATTTTTCTGCTTCAGCTGGGATTACAGGCATGAGCTACCATGCCCGGTCAGCTTTCTTTGAACCTAATTAATGTTTTCAAGATTTGATCTACCAAACTTTCCAAAAATCACCCTCATGACTAACGCAATACAACATGACAAAGCAAATTTATTTCAGGGGAATCATTTTCTCCTTGTTAAACTCATGATATTTTAAACATATTGCCATTCTCAAAACAGTATTAATTAAGATTACAGAATGGGATGGGTGGAGAATGCAGAAGAAAAGAAAGGGAAAACAAGTGACAATTTTTTTTAAGTTCCCCAAATAAGGTTAGATTTGAACTAACTCCAACTCAAATTCTCAAGTCATTTCTCCAGATTATTAGAAAAGTCTTTCTCTCATAATTTACAAGAGAATAAGTTCCTGACATAAAGGATAAGCTCAGTCTGATTTCTTCTCTCTATCTCGTGCAGTCTTCTGCCTTCCACCCTTCTGCCCATGGAATGACCCAGATGCCAGCGCCATGCTCTTGGATGTCTCAGACTCTAGAACTGTGAGCTAAATAAACTTCTTTTCTTTATAAACTATGCAGTCTGTGGTATTCTGCTAAAGCAGTAGAAAATGGACTAAAACACCTACTGATTTTTTTTTTAATCATCTAAGTTTCAGAAAATCTCTCTATCAAAAAATAAATTTTTTATAAAAGCTGTATAATGCTTAATCCAAGTCTTTAGGTGAATATTTTATACCTTAGAGTCCAGGGCATAGTCCAGAGTAGAGTTAGTCATTTGCTGATCTATACACAGAAAAAAAATCACCCTTCCTTTTTAATGGGGTTTACATAGTAATTGAACAGTTAATAACATTATAATTCTTCTAAGTTAAGAAAACTTTATAAACAAAGAAATTTTCTAATATTCTGTAAAACATATTGGGTCAGTTAAACAGATATGACTTCAGTAAGGTTTTCAAGTGGTGGTCAGAGGCCTAATACTAAAATTTTCATAATCATTTAAGTGACAGAATGAAACAAGTTAAGTATGAAACTGATGTTCAATGGAAAGAAAAAGAATTCCAATTCACAGTAAACAAATGACATTAAAGAAATTATCAGAAAGGACAAAAAACAAATGGGATATTATTTGAAGGGAGAATTGTTTTATACAAATTCAGCAAATATGAAAGAAGGCGATAATCAAAATAACAAGTTTAAATGAACTAAATGATGCTATTTAGACCTGAATAAACACTGCTAATAAATAAAAACAGAACACAACATATGAGATTCTAACAATTCCTTCCCTGAACTCTTGAAATTTACGCATATGAGAATGGAGCATTAATATTTGGTACACAAAAGCCCAAAGCGTTAAGGAATTTGGAAAAGCTGTAAGAAGTTCATATGGTACTCTACTACCACAAAGGAAGACAGTAAACAGAGGCAAGTTTCAAAAGCAGAAAATAAGGAACAAACAATAAAAATTCAGCAAGATTTCCAGATACTAAAAACAGTTAAATTCTAGAATGGCCTTTTTCTAAGTGGTGAAAGGACTCTTTATCTCACAAACCATTAAGAGTAGTTTATAAGCTAAAGACCATTTATTTCTCAGTTTTAATGATCATCAGTAGCCTAATTCTTCTTGCTAAACTCAACTTCACATCTCCTCCCCAAAATAGTCAAATATGCATACAATCACTATTAAACCAAAGATTCTTTACAATTTCTTTTATTGTTTACACACAGTCAGCAGCTATAAAATTTAGGGCTACTTTCCATTCATGTCAGTGTTTCAGCAATTCATGTCAAAGCTGAAAGAAATTTTTTAAAACTAAATGTTAAAAAAAGGAGTTTCAACACTAGTTATGCTGTAAATGGCTACAAAACTATTTCCTCCGTAAAAATAATACCAAAAAGTGAAAAAAAAATTCTTTAAAAAAGCAGAAGAGATGTGGATGGGGAAAAATAAAGAACAAAGTATCACAAAGAGATGAGCCTATGTTAGCAGAGACTGGCAACCATTATTATCACTAGGGACAGATATCAAATCTGGGTCACAAGCAGAACAAAAAAATAAATCTACCGTGGATAAGGGAACATTATTGTAATCAAGAGACAACAAATTTTTAATACTGACACTTAGGCTGGTAAAGGGGACTGAAATCTAGATGAGTCCCAAACACAAAGCCACTTACTCTCACCTTCCAATCACCACCTCACTTCCCAACACCACCCACAAGTTTATAACTGAGTAAGCACTACGTAGGAAGATTGACATGGTACCAGGAAATACAGGGAGATCTAGTGTTCAGATCACAATACCTTATTGGAAGAGCAAACAATCAAAAATTATGAGACATGGAAAAAAGCAGAAAAATGTGACTCATAATCAGGAGAACAAACAGCAATAGAAACAGATGCATAAGTAACCTAGATATTCAAATTAGCTGATAAAAACTTAAATAACTACTGTAAATGTGTAAAGAATGTAGAGAAAAGACTGGATCAAACAAGAGGAAAAAGGTAGACCATTTCAGCAGAGAAATAAAAACTCAAAAATGAACCAAATAGAAACTCTAGTACTGAAAAACATAATATCTGAAATAAGGAACTTATTGGATGTTCTTAAAAGCAGACTAAACAAACCAGAAGAAAGCATTAGTAAGTCTGAATTATTGAAGTGCAGAAAAAAAGATCAGGAGCCCATTCATTAATATCTAGGAGTATGATAAAAGTATAATTGGATTCCCAGAAGGCAAAGAACAGAAGATAAAGTAGAAAAAAATATTTGAGGAGATACTGGCCAAAAGCTTTCCAAACCTGATAAAAGATTTCAAACTAGAGGTCCAAGATCAATAAACAACAAGAAATATAAAAACTAACAAACATGCACACACACACACACACACACACACACACACACACACACAGAAAAAACCTCATACTTAGTCAACTCTGTGCAAATAATAAAGGGAAAACATTAAGAACAGCAAGAAAAAACAGACAAATTTAGGGAAAAAATTTGAATACAACTAACATCAGAAACAATGAAATCAGTAAACAATAAAATGACATGTTTAAAGTGCTGAAGAAAAAAATTAACAGAATCTTGTATCTGGTGAAGATAGCCTTTAAAAATAAAGATGGAATAAACGCATCCTTAGGTGAACGAACACAGAGAAACTGTTGCTGGAAGAGGTCTATAATACTATGGGTACCATATTAAATATTAAAGTAAGTGCTTCAAGTGGGTATGGCTGTCTTAATATTAAGCAAATCAATCTCAGAACAAAGCATATTATCAAAAATATAAGTAGTACATTTCATAATCATAAAACAGTCAAACCATTTAAAAGATATAAAAAACTAAAAGTATATACATAGTATGTATACATAGGTTGGCATAATATAAATTACTTTGCACTATCCATTGAAGACAACTATTAAAATGGCAAAACCACAATTACTTTTGCACCAACCTAACAGAAGCAATGACACCTCAGTAGAAGCAAGAATTCCTAGCAACCGGATCTTGGTTTCTAAATACCATTCTCCATTAATGCAGTGTTTAGTACTACATGGAAAAGAAAATGGATGATTCTTGGACTGGGAGAGGGATTCAGTAATTGCTGAAAATATAAAAATGTGGGGGTACATTAAGGGACATAGAAGGTAGCCTGAAAGAACTCCCAATCTGAGCAACAAAACAAGTAACATAGTATTGTATTAAAACTCAAAGCATTAGATATTTGTGGGTCCATACTGATATAAACAAAGGAGCAAATGAATAAATTAATAACAGGTGGGGTGAGGTGGGGAGAGAAGAGACAAATCTTCCTTACAGAGGAAGGCCAAATAGTTTACATAGATACTACAGCCAAGAGGTGAAATTTAATACCTTCCACCACCATGCCCCATGCCACCACCTTAAGCATGGGCTGCATTTAGCAGCCCATTTTCAAAGAATAAAGGTGAAAATAGGGAAAACTCCGCAGTGAAGAAACCTGACAAACACCACCTTCGTTGTGATGAAAGTTCACATCACCAGTGAGTGATATCATGTAGATATCATGAATTCCCTGATGTGATATGATTAAAGGGGCACTTCATTTCTGTGGTATCCTTTTCAAAAATCTATATCCCACTCTAATAATAAGAAAAGCACCAGACAAACCCAGAGTGGGAGACATGCGCCAGTACCTCCCAAGACCTGTCAAGGTGGCCGGGAGTGGTAGTTCATGCCTGTAATCCCAGCACTTTGGAAAGCCAAGGCAGGCGAATCACTTGAGGACAGGAGTTCAAGACCAGCCTGGCCAACATAGCAAAACCGCGTCTCTACTAAAAATACAAAAAATTAGCCAGGCATAGTGGCACATGCCTGTAATCCCAGCTACTCGTGAGGCTGAGGCACGAGAATTGCTTGAACCTAGGAGGCGGCAGTGAGCCAAGATCATGCCATTGCACTCCAGTGCAATGACTCCAGAGCAAGACTCTGTCTCAAAAAAAAAAAAGACTTGTCAAGGTCATGAAAAACCAGGAAAGATTTAGAAACCATCACAGACCTAAACAGACTGACAAGACATGATAATTAAATAATGTGCTACCCTGGAATGGATCCTGAAATAAAAAGAGGACATTAGTAGAAAAACTGTTGAAATACAAATAAATCTAGACTTTAGTTAGTAGTGATGTGCCAGTACTAGTTTCTTTGTTTTGACAAATGCAAACGTAAGATGTTAACAATATGGGAACTGGTTGAGGAGGATACAAGGACACTTCATATTATCTCTGAAACTTTTCTGTGAATCTAAAATTTCTTCCCCCAAATCATAGTTGCATAAATAAATAAATAAATAAATAGTCTAACTAAACGTTTAACAGTAGGAGAGTTGGTAAACAAACTAAAGTACAACTACATCATGGGACATAGTTCAAGCTGTCAGAAATAAAGAAATTATAATTATATGATAAAAGTTTATTTTATATAACATTTTAAATGTAAAAATCAGAATTAAAAACCATATACATAGTATGATCTAAATCTTATAAAATGTACATATACAACTATACTGACAAAAATGCATAGAAAGAGGAATATAAATTAAACAATAAATATTTCACATTTAAAATTACCATCTTGGGGCCAGGCATGGTGGCTCACGCCTGTAATCCCAGCACTTTGGAAGGCTGAGGTGGGTGGATCACTTGAGGCCAGGAGTTCAAGACCAGCCTGGGCAACATGGCAAAAATTGTCTCTACTAAAAATTTAAAAATTAGCCAGGCATGGAGAAGCACATCTGTAGTCCCAGCTACTCGGAAGGCTGAGGCACGAGAATGGTTTGAGCCCAGGAGACAGAGGTTGCAGTGAGCTGAGATCACGCCACTGCACTCCAGCCTGGGCAACAGAGCAAGACTCTGTCTCAAAAAATAAAAATAAAAATCATCTTAGTGCACCAAATATGATAAACACTACTGTGCCTTAGCAGCAAAAACTTCAATTCTATGATTCCCCTTTGAAGTTTCTATAAAGGTAGTATCCTAAATGAGGCAGATGCTGGTCTTTGCCTATCCATTATCAATTCCCTCCTTCTCCCATAATTCCAATCTTGCTAGAAGTGGCAGTGCGCTTAAGTAAAAAGCTCACATTTTGAAATGTATACAAAAGTCATCAGGTGAGGTTTCTAAGAATGCTCTTCAAAAGGGGAAAGACTTAACTCAGCTTCTGCTTCTTGTTTTCTCCTTTTCTTCTTGCTAGAGGTAGAACCACCATCTTAAAATTATGGGAGGATAAAGCATCGGGTTAAAAGCTACAACTGGATTTGGGTGTCTGAGTAGAAAGACAGAAAAGGCCTGGGAGCCAATTAGCATCATACTGCTGCTTCATCAGCCCTAGATGACTGCCTGCCTCCCCATACTTCCTTACAAGAGAAAAATAAAACTCCGTATTTGTTTAAGCCCCACTGTTTCAAGTTTTCTCTTCTAAGCACATGTATACATTCCAAACATTACAGAACTGATATCTATACTCAAAAAGTTTCTTATTGGGTGTCTTTAAAGAACTAAATACATTTTTAAGAAAGTCATGCAGCTAGCTCAGTAGCATTTGGTATTTTTTTAAGCTACAACAAATGTCAGCTTCAATTTTTCCTGGGATGTGTGAAACAGGAACCATTGCATCATTACAAGGGTGTACAAAGTCTAAGGATAAACAACTGAAGAGATTTTAATGATGATAACATCAGAGTTAAATATTTCAATGTATTTTTTGACTTAATGATCAGTGTTCATACAACACAACATTTTATTCAGCAGTCATTTGCTGGGCAGAGTTCATTTGGACTGAAAAAAGTAATAAAACAAGATCTTGTCTTCAAACAGGGTCATAATCATCCTTTAAATGTTTGTAAACTATCTTAACAAAATAAAACAAGAACGGAAACAAAAACTGTTTTCACTTTTTTTAAGGCTATACTCAGTTATAATAAAAAACAACAATAAAAAACTGGGGAGGAAACTCCAATGCCCAAATAAGAAAGCTAATTGAGTTAACGAGAAATATTATATATTCATTAAAATAATATAGAGACTGTGAAAATGCAATAAAAAGCCCAAAAACTTTAAACAAAAATACAGAACAAAAATAATATGCATAGACTCTTATAGTTATACAAAAACAAAGTATAAATCAAACAAGGTCATAAATCTAAAATAAGGAATGGTTTACCATTTTTTTCTTTATATTTCATCAAATAGGACTTAATATCAAATGATAAAACAGATTATGAAACTAGCAACATGTATATTGAAATCTTCTCACTGCAAAATACCCAAAATACTGGAGAAACAGAAAAACACTTGTATTTCATATCCAAGCATGCATGGAAGCAAAAAAAAACATCTAAAAGGTCCAAAATTAGAGGATTGTGGAGAAAAAATGTCTTAGTGGCCTATAGCTGAGGTCAGGAAACTATGGCCCACAAGCCAAATCTGGCCTGTAGTCAGTAACCTAAGCATAGTTTTTAAATCTTTAAATGATCGAAAATAAAAAAGTTGTCTTGACAAATGAAAATTCTATGAAATTCAAATTTCAGTGTATAAAAATATTTTTTTTTGCAACACAGCCATGTTCATTTGTGTTAGTACTATCTACAGCTGCTTTCCACAAACCACAAAAGCACAGTTGGATAGTGGTAACAGAGACTATATGATCTGTAAAGTCTAAAACATTCTCTATCTGGCCCTTTATGGAAAAACGGTTTGTCAACCCTTGGCCTAGAGCTTCATTTTTAATGAATACACAAAGGGAATAGGAAATAGAGCCTCTGGCTTATGTAAGGCAAGGGATCAAACTGGAAATGCTGTTAGAAAGGCACTAACAACAAAAGGACTAGACATTTAATAGAAAATGAACTAGAGAATATATATCCCACAAAATTATAGTGTACAGACACATGACTGCTTTGACAATGACTCTTCATGAAACAGAGGCAGGGCAGGGAACCAGGAAATAAAGAGGGGAATTTCCTTAAGCATTTATGGACACTGAACAGCCTGTATATGGATCTAGAGCTCAAGAAACACTAAGTTAAGAATTTAATTTAAATTGGACTCAAGTAATCAGTGGTCCCCACCTCCCAATCACCTGACCGATGCTAATACAGATTTTCTCAGAAGGACCATAGCATCAACAAATAAACTTCCAAATAAACTTTGGAACTTCCAAATAATAACAACAACAAATCATAAGAGTAATTAATTCTATTTATAGTAATGGAGAGCTAGGTTACTCAAACCAGCACTTCTGCTTAAAACAAGTAAAAGAGTTAGCTAAAATATTCAAAACACAAAGTCAAAAGCACTGAAATGCTAATAAACTACTGCAGAACTACAAAGACAAATTCTAAGAGAAAGCTCATACCCAAAGAAGTAGGGAGAATACTAAAACACTAAAGACAATCCTGAACTGAGGGCATTTGTCAATTACAATTCAGAAAGAGGGGTTCACTTTGGAGCTTGAAAAGAGGCAGGCAGAAATGAAAACTCAACTCCATCCAAGATGATCCTCAGGAGTCTTATAAGAAATTCCCTCCCACACAGAGCTCCAACAGACTACACCATAGAAGTAAGAATATACCATAACTAAATCTCCAACTAGAGAGGAATGCAAGGAAGCTTCCCTTGGTGCAGAGCATAACAAAATATTTTAAATGGGGGAGGGAGGAGGTAAGGAAAGAAAAACAAAAACAAGATGCTGGAAAAGCTGTGCTCATATCTAAGACTTCATAAGGTTGTATTAGAGATAAAGACCATCTAATATGAAGATTCAGACATCTAATAACAAAGCTTCAATATAAACAAAACAAAAAGTGAGAGCAAGCACACTGATATAATATACATATCAACTATTATATAAATCATTTGATATATCAAATCATACTATGCAACTTTCAGGTCATGAATCTGGCATTACTATTTCTCACTTCTAGGACTATGCCATCTTCAAAAGTCCATCTTCAGTTTGTTAGAAGGAAAATTTCAGACGAATTAAAATTAACAGAGTTCGACTGAGCAAAGAACAAATTGCATATTGACCTAACCCTCAGAACCAGAATAGGTTCAGAGCTACTCCGGGGCTGTCACATGGTCGAATAACATTTACAGTCAGAAAAAAGAAAGTGACATACAGAAAACAGAATTGACTGTAACATATTAATCATGTGTTTGTGGTAATGCTGATATTAAAAAAAAAAAAAAAACAAAATCCACTGTGCAGTCAGGCACATAAAAGTAAAGCACAAACAATTATGTGTAGTATACAATGTTTAATAATTATAATAAAGAACCATGTTACTGGTTAATGTATGTACTATACTTTTTATCATTATTTTAGAGTATAGTCCTACTTATTTATAAAAATTAGTTAACTGTAAAACAGCCTCAGGCAAGTCCTTCAGGAGGTATTCCAGAAGAGGGCATGGTTATTATAGAGGACACCATACATGTTATTTCCTCAAAGACCTTCCAGTGAAACAAAATGTGAATGTGGAAAACAGCAATATTGATGATCCTGACCCTGTATAGGCCCATACTAATATACATGCTTGTGTCTTAGGTTTTTAAAATTTTAAAATGTAAACCAAAATAAATGCAAATTTTAAAAATAGAAAAAAGCTTATAAAATAGCATATAAAAATACCTTTATACAGCTATACAAAATGTTTAAGTAGTATTAGAAAAGAGTCAAAATCTATATGTTGAAAACTAGAAGACACCCATGAAAGAAGTTGAAGAAGATACAAATAAAACATATCCCATGTTCATGGGTTAATATTGTTAAAATGGACATACTACCCAAAGTGACCTATAGATTTAATGCAGTCTGTATCAAAATACCAATGACATTCTTCACAAAAATAGAAAAAAAAATTCTGACATTCATATAAGAGCAAAAAAAGACCCTAATAGTCAAAGCAAACCTGAGCAAAAAGAACAAAAGCCGGAGACATGACACTACCTAACTTCAAAATACACTACTAAGCTATAGTAACCAAACGAGCAGGGTATGTACATAAAAACAAATACACAGACTACTGGACCAGAACAGAGAGCCCAGAAATAAATTCACGTAACTACAGTGTATTAGTCTGTTTTCACATGCTGATAAAGACATACCCAAGATGGGCAATTTACAAAAGAGGTTTAATGGACTTACAGTTTCACGTGGCTGGGGAGGCTTCACATTCATTGCAGAAGGCAAGAAGGAACAAGTCACGTCTTACATGGATGGCAGCAGGCAAAGAGAGAGCTTGTGCAGGGAAGCTCTAGTTTTTAAAAACCATCAGATCCTGTGAGACTTACTCACTATCAAGAGAACAGCATGAGAAAGACCCACCTCCATGATTCAATTATTTCCCATTGGGTCCCTCCCACAACACATGGGAATTATGGAAGCTACAAGATGAAGATCTGGGTGGGGACACAGAGCCAAACCATATCACTACCCAGGCCCCTCCCAAATTTCATGTCTTCACATTTCAAAACCAATCTTGCCTTCCCGACAGTCTCTCAAAGTCTTTACTCATTTCAGCATCAACTCAAAATTCCACTGTCCAAAATCTCATCTGAGACAAGGCAAGTCCCTCCTGCCTATGAGCCTGTAAAATCAAAAGCAAGTTAGTTACTTCCTAGATACAATGGGGGTACAGGAATTGGGTAAATACAGCCATTCCAAATGAGAGAAATTGGCCAAAACAAAGAGGCTACAGACTCCATGCAAATCCAAAATCCAGTGGGCCAATCAAATCTTAAAGTTCCAAAATGATCTCCTTTGATTCCATGTCTTGCATCCAGGTCATGCTAATGTCAGAAGTGGGCTCCCACGGCCTTGGGTGGCTCCACCCCTGTGGTTTTGCAGGGTATAGCCCCCCTCTTAGCTGCTTTCACAGGCTGATGTTGAGTGCCTGTGGCTTTTCCAGGAGCGTGGTGCGAGCTGTGGGTGGATCCACAGTTCTGGTGTCTAGAGGATGGTGGCCCTCTTTTCATAGCTCCACTAGGCGGTGCCCCAGTAGAGACTCTGTGTAGGGGCTCTGACCCCACATTTCCTTTCCACACTGCTCTAGCTAGAGGTTCTCCACGAGGGACCCGCCCCTGCAGCAAACTTCTGCCTGGGCATCCAGGTATTTTCATACATTCTCTGAAATCTAGGCAGAGGTCCCCAAACCTCATTTTTTTTTTTTTTTTTTTTTTTTTTTTTTTGAGATACGAGTCTCGCTCTGTCACCCAGGCTGGAGTGCAGTGGTGCGATCTCAGCTCATTGAAACCTCCGCCACCCAGGTTCAAGCAATTATCCTGCCTCCACCTCCAGATTACAGGCACCCACCACACCATACCCTGCTAATTTTTATAATTTTTGTAGAGATGGGGTTTCAACAGGGTGGCCACACTGGTCTCAAACTCCCAACCTCAAGTGATCAGCCTGCCTCGGCCTCCCAAAGTGCTAGGATTACAGGCTTGAGCCACTGTGCCTGGCCAAGACCCTGTAGAGTTCTGATCTTTACTATAGACTCTCAACAGATGGTTCAACAAGTTTTACAGGAATAATACAAAAAAGAATTCATGAGAGACTATTTCTGTAGATACTGTTTCACCCCATTCGGGAGGTCTATGATTGCCTCTTAGTTGTTCAGTAAGCAATTACATTCATCTTGACTAAAAGTGGGGACTGATAATGTTGAAATTTACCTAAACTTACTGCTCCTAGAAAAGAGGAAAGATTAAGAAATTCCTTCGGCCAGGTGCAGTGGTTCACACCTGTAATCCCAGCACTTTGGAAGATAGAGGCAGGTGGATCACCTGAGGTCAGGAGTTCAAGACTAGCCTGGCCAACATGGTGAAACCCTGTCTCTACTAAAAATACAGATATTAGCCAAGCATGGTGGTGGGTGCCTGTAATCTCAGCGACTTGGGAGGCTGAGACAGGAGAATCGCTTGAATCCAGGAGGCGGAGGTTGCAGTGAGCCAAAACCACACCACTGCACTCCAGCCTGGGTGACAAGAGTGAAACTCCATCTCGAAAAAGAAAAGAAAAGAAATCCCTTCATACTATTGTGTTCTGAGAAAGAGCTAACCACAAAGGACAATGACATCTTCACATATTCCAAAATAAGACCCGCCTATACCCTTCTTCAATGACTCCTTTATTCATATAGCACCTCAAGATTTTCCTTCTTAAGATATTCCTCATCAATGAACATTCTCCCTATTACAGTAGCCTGAATGAAATCATCTGTCTACTGTATTTGTCTTTCACAGCAATTTGTTAGTATCTATTAAAGCATTCCTTATGAGCCAGCAATACCATGTCTATCAAGGAAATATTAACATGAATGGAAAAAAAGATGGATGTGGTACATGTTGCTGCTTGCTTAACCTACATCCATTCCTCTACTCTCATCCCCTTCTTAACCTGAAATTCTCAATCAAGATTTCATCCTCTTCCATTCAATCAAGGTAATTCTGGAAACTAACCCTACTCTCAGCACCCTGCTAAGTACAAAGGTAAGCCCAGCTCCCTACCATACTCATTGGTTCTGACACCCAAGTCTCAGCCAATTAGCAACTGAAATTCCCTTGATAACAGGAACTGATTCAGGAATTAGCATGTGACTTAATCTAGGCCAACCAAATAAAATAGTGTTGCTAATGAACAATTGGAAGAGCAGCTTTGTTGCTCTTAAAGGAAAGCCAACGGAAGAGCTGTTGAATAACAGAAAAGCTCTTCTTGAGGTTGCAGCTATGAGACTGAAAATGTTACAGTCATTCTCCTACCACATGGAAAGCCAGCCTAAGAACAAAAACAGAAATACACAGCCAGAGAGAGAGAGAGATTAAATTGGACCCACTGGATCAAACCAACATAGATCACATCTTCCTGTATGAAACAATGACCCAATCGTTTCCTTTTTTGAATAAAAGAATTTGAGTTGGCTTTTCTTAAATTATTTTACTGGCAAAAGCATTATACCTGATTTTAAAAATAAAGATTGTTCATAGCAACATTTCCCATGGATTGTCCACCCATTAAAAAAATGGAAAAAGAGAAAAAAAATTGAGACATTCATAGACAGGATAACATATGAGTAACATACGATACAGTAGAAAATTAGTGTATTTTAAAAAGAATGAGGAGGAGGGAGAACAGGATGGCAGACAAAAGGCAGCTAGCAAACACTACTCCCAAGAAGAGAGGCCAAAGTATGGAATAAACCACCATAATTTGGACAGATCTTTGAAGAGAAAACATCAAGAGCAGTTGGAGAGTCAGCACCAAAGCAGAGATTGAAGGGGGGGAAATCTGGAAACCTTGCATGGGATACCTGAATACTAGGGTTAGTTTCATCCCTCTAATGGCTCCTATGAAAATGATAAGTGAGGGAACTGAGGGACAGCTCACTCTCACAACAGACCTCTGGGATCCTAGCAACAGGAGACTCTGCATCCCTGATTGATGTGTGAGCTAGCAGGGGGATCTCCCAGGGAGCAGGCAGAGATAGGCTTTCAGTGGGAGCTTCTGTGTGCTGGGCAGCTCTGGTGGAGAGTGGCCACAGATACCCATCCCCCAGGTCTTCCCATATCCCTCTGGGAGGCACTGCCCCAACTGACCTCTGATGAACAAGAGAGAAAGGCTGGCTTCCCCGCAGGACTGGGGTGCATCCATTCTGCAAGTCTTCCTGCTCACCAACCCAAGCCAGACTGAGGTGCATCTATTCCTCCCAGTCCTTCAAGGAAGCCAGCCTCACTATCTTCTGGATCAGAGGTCAGTGCCTCCTGGAGGGATATGGGCAGCCTCTGCAGCCCAGGCTGAGTGTGTTGCTATGTCTAAGTAATTTCCCAGTGACCCAGGAGCCATATCAGATCCCCCAGCCCAGCTGGAACCCGACTTCGAGCCACATGATGCAGTGGGGATGTCGCAGGTGGTGGGGGGGGCTGGGGGGCAGGGAAGAGCATCAGGAAGAATGCCTAATAGATGCTTGGCTTAATACCTTGGTGATGGGATGATCTGTGCAGCAAACCACCATGACACACATTTACCTATGTAACAAACCTGCACATCCTGTACCTGTACCCCTGAACTTAAAATAAAAATAAAAGAAATTTAAATGTAAGACCTCAAACTATTAAAATGCTAGAAGAAAACCTAGTTAGTACCTTTCTCAATATCCGCCTTGGCAAAGAATTTTTGGCTAAGTCCACAAAAACAATTACAACAAAAAACATAAATTGAAAAATGGAAGCAAGTTAAACTAAAGAGCTTCTATACAGCAAAAGAAACCATCAACAAAATAAACAGAAAACCTGCAGAATGGAAGAAAATATTCATAAACTATGCATTTGACAAAGGTCTAAAACCCAGGATCTACAAGGAACTCAAATCAACAAGCAAAAGACAAACAACTCTATTAAAAATGGACAGAGGATATGAACAGACACTTCTCAAAAGAAGAAATATAAGCAACCAACAAAAATGTGAAAAAAAATGCTCATCATCACTGATCATCCAAGAAATGCAAATCAAAACCACAATGAGATACCATCTTATACCAGTCAGAATGGCTATTATTTAAAAGTCAAAAAGCAACAGATATGGCAAAGCTATGGAGAAAAGGGAATGTTTATACACTGTTGGTGGATATGTAAATTAGTTGAGCCACTGTGAAAAGCGGTTTGGGGTTCTCAAATAACTTAAAGTAGAGTTACCACTGGACACATCAATTCCATTACTGGGTATATGCCCAAAGAAAAATATTTTGATCACTATGCCAAAAGACACATGCGCCCATATGTTCATCGCAGCACTATTCACAATAGTAAATACATGGAATCAATCTAAGTGCCTATCACTGGTGGACTGGATAAAGAAAATGTGGTACATATATATATCATGGAATACTATGAAACCATAAAAAAGAATGAAAACTACCTTTACAGCAACATGGATGGAGCTGGAGGCCATAATCCTAAGCAAATTGATGCAGGAACAGAAAACCAAATACTGCATGTTCTAACTTATAAGTGGTAGCCAAACACTGAGCATATGTGGACATAAACATGGGAACAATATCCACTGTGGACTACTATGGGGGAAATTAGGGAGGCATGGGTGGGTTGAAAACCTACCTATTGGGTACTATGCTCACTACCTGGGTAAAATATGCCCATGTAACAAATTTACACGTATCCCCTGTATCTAAAATAAAAGTTGAAATTTGAAAGGAAATATATTATATATATACATTTTTTTCCTCTTATAAAAAGGAGGACAGATGAGGTAACTGGACAACCAAATGTTTACATTTCAAAATGAAACCAATTTAGAATTCTTTTTCTCACATGTACATTAATACAGATGAATCAGTTAAATATAGAATAATCAATAAAATCATGTATGACGATATTAATGAAACTTAACCCCATCTCATCAAAGGAAGAGCTTGGCATCCTGGAAAAGCATTGTCAGATATTTTAATGTGGACCAGTAAATACTAGAAAGACAACTTCTTCAGCATACTTCAAAAAAATGAGGTATTACTTGGCAATTAAAAATAAATTTTTAATGAAGATGTTTATACATTAACTTAAAAAGATGTCCATGTGGGGAAAGAAATAACTTTCATTTTTAAAAAAAGAAAGAAAAAAATTATACTGGTATAGAAAAAAGCCTATAACAATATATGTTAAATCATTACAATGATTACCTGTAATATTATAGGACTGGAATGGGAAAAGATTATTTTCATATTATACACATGAAGTTTTTACAAGTTTATATTTTATAAATAACATTTTAAAAAAGTGATGAAGTACAAAAAAAAAAAATACTCTCCTCAGCCCCACCCCAGACCAACTGAATTAGAATCTGCACACAGTAAGATCCACAAATACATGTTTTAAAAGCTACTCAAAATTTAGAATATAGGAAGAACTCATAAATCATTAAGAAAAAGACAAACAACTAAAATGTTTCTATATGAAGTAAAAGAAAGTGAACATTCTGTAAAAGAGGCTATCCAGGCCGGGCATGGTGGCTCATGCCTATAATCCCAGCACTTTGGAAGGTCAAGGAGGGTGGACGACTTGGGCTCAGGAGTTTGACACCAGCCTGGGCAACATGGCCAAACTCCATCTCTACAAAAAATACAAAAATTAGCCGGTGTGGTGGCATATGCCTGTGGTCCCGGATAGTTTGGAGGCTGAAGTGGGAGGATCACTTGAGCCCAGAAGGCAGAGGTTGCAGTGAGATGTTATCTTGCCACCGCACTCCAGCCTGGGCGACAGAGCCCAGACTCTGTTTCAAAATAAAAATAAAAAAAGAGGATATCCAAATGGCCAATAAATATATGAAAACATCATTAGTTATTAGGGAAATATACAAATAAAAAACATAATGTCATAAGAAAGGTTCAAATTAATAAGAAAATACCAAGTGTAGTTAGAATATGAAACATCTGGAATTCTCATATTCTGTTGGTAGAACTGTAGATTAGTACAACTACTTTGAAAAACTGATTGGTAGTATCTACTACAGCCAAACATATGCATACCCTAGGATCCAATCAGGATAAAGGTTATAGGGACTGAACTGGAAGGGGGCAAGAGAGGAGCTACCGGGACACTAATATTCGGTATCTTGATCTGGGTGCTGGTCAGATGGGCATGTTCACTTTGTAAAAATACATTTAAGCTGTCACTTATGTATAGTTTTGATGTATGGATATAATACTTTTCTTAAAAGTTTATAAAGAAATGAAAAAAATCCATTTAAAAAAATATTATCCTGAGCATTCTTCTCTTCTCAGTCTACAGTGGGGTGTTCTCTTCCAAGGTCATACCTTCATCTATCATATATGCACACTATAGATTTACATATACATACCTCTAACCTAGAACTCTTTTAGAGGGCTAGAGACACACTGGCAAAATCAGTAATGACACTTGTTCAAACAGATATTCTTTAAGTATTTGCTCAACATTTATTTAGACACCAGGGTAAATGCTATATGAGCAAGTACAGAAAAGGACAACAGAAATAGAGCTTAGCATCTTCTCTATTACCCCTATTAAGTTTAGGCCCCCAAATTGAAAAACAGAATATGGAAACAATGCCCTTCAACTAACCAATTCTAACTTCCTTAGAGAAAACTGCCAAAGTAATCTATTATTTTAACATTCCCTTTATTATTAGTCATTACCCCCAACTCCACAGATTTATCCAAGTAAATCTGCTCCCATGACAGTGCCCTGTCAATGACCCAGCTGACCAGCACCTTAATTAGACTGAACCACTGAGTTATTCAACTGTTCCCTAACCTCAGATTAAATATCTCCTATTCAAAAGATTCAAAATGTTTTACTCTTACAGCCTCCACATCCCCATATTGCCCAAAAGCAACACAACTTTGAAAGTAAGTACTGCTATTCCTATTCTTGTTGTAGCCTTCCCATAAACTCCTTCTGTGATAAATGCACAATCCTGCTAGCCAATTCCATACAGGCACCTAGAAGTCAACTTTGATACTGTACCTACAGTTTGCAGCAGTACACATAATGAATGGGCTATCTCTGGTTATAGTTCTATAGCAGGTAACAAAAAACAAAATGCTGAAAGACAATTTTAATCTATTTACTGTTTTTAGTCTTCTGAAATGAAACTAAAATAAAGGATGAAGATATGAAGAGCAACTCTATATTTTCTGCCTTCATATCAAAATCAGATCATCTTTTTTTTCTTTCTTTCTTTTTTGAGACAGGATTTTGCCCTGTCACCCAGGGTGGAATGCAGTGGCACGCACTCCTGGGCTCAAATGATCCGCCCATCTCAGTTTCCCAAGCAACTAGCATGTGCCACCATCCCTGTCTAATTTTCTTTTTTCTTTTTTGTAGGCACAGGGGTTTTGCTATATTGCCCAGGCTGGTCTCAAACCCCTGGCATCAAGGTATCCTCCTTCCTGGGCCTCCCAAAGGGTTGGGATTACAGGCGTGAGCCACTGCACCTGGCATAAGTGTTTTTTAAATAAAATACAATGATCTTATTTATAAAAATAAGATGCTCTGATTTTGACTGGGTACAGCGTCTCACTCCTGTAATCCTATCAATTTGGGAGGCCAAGATAGGAGGATCATTTGAGA
The DNA here is from genome assembly GCF_007565055.1 of Rhinopithecus roxellana. NCBI lineage: Eukaryota > Metazoa > Chordata > Mammalia > Primates > Cercopithecidae > Rhinopithecus > Rhinopithecus roxellana. The sequence continues at coordinate 25,986,215 of NC_044565.1, forward strand.
CCAGGAATTCAAGATTGCCCTGGGCAACAATATAGCAAGATCTCCACGACAAAAGAATTTTTTAAAATTTAGCCAGGCATAGTGGCACATATCTATAGTACTAGCTACTCAGGAGACTGAGGCAGAAAGATCACTTGAGCCCACAAGTTCAAAGCTGCAGTGAGCTATGACTACACCACCGCACTCCAGCATAGATGAAAGAGCAAGACCCTATTTCTTAAAAACAATAACAACAACAATAAAAAGCATTTATATAGTACCTACCACTAGCCAGGTACCATTCTAAGCACATTACACATGTTACCTTATTTAATTTTTATATCAAACCTATAAAAGAAGAAACAGACATCAGTAGGTTAGGTGTTACAAGGTCACATAAATTTTAAGTAACAAAGTTCAGACTTGAAATGGACTGTCTGCCTATAGAGTCCATACAACATTTTATACTCTTCTACCTCCTAGTCAATGATAACAGCCTAGCAACCTATCTTTCCATACCTTTATTTATGCTTGAGAACATACAGAAGTTTTTTTCTGGGGGGGGGGGGGGGTTGGGTTGTTTTGTTTTGTTTTGTTTGCCGAGGCAGAATCTCGCTATATTGTTCGGGCTGGTCTCAAATTCCTAGCCTCAGGTAATCCTCCCACCTGAGCCTCCCAAACTGCTGAGATTACAGGCATGAGCCACCACACCTAGCCTAGAGAGTTTAAAATATATATATATATATAAAATAAATATATATGTATATGTGTACATATATAACCAAAAATATATATATACACCTAAAAAAGACTTTCAGTACTGTTTTAACATTTTTTCATTTATCAAATTCTAAATGAAACTGAAAGTCTTTTCATATTTGCCTATAATTATAGTTAAATACATGTCCAGAACCCTAAAAACAGCTCTGCTACTTTGACTGCTTACTATTCTCTCTCACACAAAATTCATTGCCCAACTCTGGAGAGGGACTGGCCCCCTTTCCTGTCCATAAAGAGGACAAGGAATCGTCAGTTTCTAGTTTCCCCTATTGTCCTCATTCCAGCAGATAATGAGAAACTCACAAGTAACACATCTGGAAAGAGAACTTTTTCCTCCCAAATTTGCTAGCATATGCCACGAAAGGCTCCAGGCCATATCAATTACCTCCAAATTCCTATACTTTTGTCCAAGATCCCAAATGTAATGTATTCTCTTGAGACTGTTGGTCTTTTACTGAATCGTATAAATATCAGAGGATATTCCTATTTTCCTTCTAGTGCTACAAGACCACCACAGTGGATTATTACAAACCTATGTTCAGGAATATCTTCACCTCCAATTCACATGTGGTCATCATTTACACTAAATAATGGTTTTCAATTGAACTTACTGTGGTTTTTTACAAAACTATTACTTTTACATGGTTTCAAAGAGACTAAACTTATATGTTCTGGCTGTCCTTCAAAGTTTCTAGTAATCTATTCCTTCCTTTTGAATTTACTCTCATTCAGAATTTAACAGCAGCCCTTCCTTTCCCATATCAGAACTATATATATATAAGTCAAGCAATCTAAAGCTATGTTTTTCCCCATCTCCCAGAAACCTCACCAAACTCAGAAAAATAATAAAAATTTTTCAAAACCTATTTTTTCACATAAAAGAATATGAAAAAACGAAATAAAGATAATCCTCAATTCATTCTTGTAGATGAACTCACATTCAACAATAGAATTGAAAGGCTCTTTCAGCATTCATCTAGCTGTATTTATCAAGAAGAGAAAAAACACTATCCAACAAGATTTCAATGACTCCTAATGGTATTTAGAGTTCATCTGAAAATAATAAATAGTTGGCATAATAGATCCCAAATCTAAATTAAGAAATATTTTATGATTTAGCCTCATCCAAAGATGTTAGGTTCTAATTTTTAGAGGTATCTTCTCTAGACTTAAATGGGTTATCAGACAAGATGATTTTGGAGTCCTTTCAAACTGTGAGATGCTACGAATTCTCTTATTTAGCTTTCCTTGACCATTCCATCACCAGTTGCCTCTCCCTTTTCTGATCACCTTCACTAGGAACTGCCTAGGATGTTTGTATTTATTTGCTATTTATATACCATCATGTTAGTTTCTATGTGTAATAGTTTTGTCTTCTCAAGTAGATAATAATGACAAAGACAAAATCATGACCTTTTAATACTTTTTGGTATCTAACTGGCATAATTTATACATACCATTATACACTGCCAAGTATGAGAAGGAAGAGCGTTTTCCCTTCCCACTATGCCAGAATCTACTTAAATGGAAGAAAACCCCTTTTTTTGTTTTTATATTGTTTGTTAATATGTTTGTTAGCCACCTAATATATATTCGGTCTTATGCTGTAGGCTAAAGATTGATCCCTGCTACACAATGATTATAATTAAGAGGATTCTGGTCTATGCCTTATTAGATAGATAATAGTATTCAGAAGCAACTTTAATTTCTTTTAAATGAGCCTAAATGAGTATTCTATTGCAGGGGGTGGGTGGGTTGAAGATTTATGGAAGAAGGCAATGTATCAGATAAATAACATATGTTTTGTAGTTAGGGAAGGAGAAGTTGATTTCTGAGCTGTTATGAAGATAGAGGATGGGGGGCAGAATTCCTACACAGACTTTTAGTAAGCAAAATGAAAAATCAGTGTCTTATTTTTCTTTAGCTGTTCTGACTGCTATTCTGCATGCAAAATTGTCCTCTCTTCATCTCTGCTTCTCAGATTACTGAAAGTCAAACCAAATTCCTTCTCTAATTGAGTTTAAGACCTTGCAAATGTACATATTAAAAACACTCTGCATTTCAGCAGTGTTCCCTTTACTGGTGCCACATCAGAGACCATTGCCTGACTGTATAATGACTTGCTGATCATACAGCAGAACCTTTGTAATTTAACAAACTACGCTGCACAGATTCTTATGCAACCAGTGTTCCATTCACATAAATCATTCCTGTGATAGGAAAGTTTTCTGGATACAGTTAGTTTCAAGTAAAAAGTATTATATTTTTATATTCAAAGAAAAAAATCAGTAAAGTTAATAATAAAAGTTCTTATATGAGTTAGTAATGAAAAGTGTTAATCAGTGTCCATGCATAATTTGGCCACCTTGGATGTATTTACTTTATGGAGTCCTAGCAGAAGGCTATTTTTTTTTCCATGCAATCTCTCTTTTTGGAGAGAAGATGATCTGTGAGTCTCTGGTGCATTAGATCAAGGTTAGAAAATTAACTCGCAAGAAATTCCTCTATTTCTCATTTTTAGTTATGTTGCCCAGGCAGGACTCAAACTCCCTGGCTCAAACAATCCTCTCACCTCACCCTGCCAGGTAGCTGGAACTATAAACATGTACCGCTGCACATAGCTCTCATTTTTGTTGTGTTATTTTTGTGATGTATGAATTTTTGTGAATACTTGTTGTATTTACTTGTGATACATACATTACTTCTGAATTTGTTGTTCTTACTTATATAGGGGTAGGATGTGGAAGCCATTTGAAGTGGAGAAATCACTTTTTAAATGCAGTTTTAAGTAAACATGGAAATTCCATATTTTAAACAGTATTTTATAAAACAATATTTTATAAGAAGTTTTCATAGAGATGCTTTTGTAGAAAATGGTTTGGTAGAAAATAATCATTGTTATTATTTTTTGAGACAGGATCTTGCTCTGTCTCCCAGGCTGGAGTACAGAAGCACAATCATAGCTCACTACTGCCTCAGACTCCTGGGCTCAACAATCCTCCCACCTCAGCCTCCCAAATAGCTAGGACAACAGGCATGCACCACCACTCCTGCCTAATTTTTTCTTTTAATTTTTTGTAGAGACAGAGTCTCACTGTGTTGCTCATACTGGTCTCAAACTCCTGGGCTCAAGTGATCCTCCTGTCTCAACCTCCCAAATCACTGGGATTACAGGTGTGAGCTCCCATGCCTGGCCCTAGAAAATTATTTTTAAATTAATCTTCAATGTATTGAGTCTTACAGGATTATATAACATAACGGTTAAAGGCTGTTTGTGACCCCTAAAATACATATGTTGAAATCCTAACCCATAATATGATAGTATTAGCAGGTGGAGTCTGTGAAAGTGATGAGGTTCAAGAGGGTGGAGCTTTCATGAATAGGATTAATGCTTGTATAAAAGAAACCCCAGAGACCTCTCTCTCTGTCTCTCAGCCACATGAGGATATGAGAAAATGGTAGTCTGCAACCCAGAAGAGGGCCCTCACCAGGATCCAACCATGCTGGAACTCTGATCTTGGACTTTCAGCCTCCAGAACTGTGAACAATACATTTCTGTTGTTTATAAGCCATTGAGACTACATAGAGTATGTTGTCATAAGAGCCAGAAATGACTAAGGCAGAAATGTATATAAAGTAAATATATATACTTAAGGCACTCAAAAATCTAATTCCTTTACTTTCTGCCTGTGCCCTAATCTTTCTCCAATAGCAAAGCTTCCTCTATCCATGTAATATAATACTACTCTGTTGGTGTCAAAACAATACAAGTCTAATCAATTTTCCATGTTTATCCCTTTTAAAATATGAAGCCATTTTGATGGCCACAAAAGTTTTCTGTGTTCTAGGTTAAAAACATCTTTAGTCCTTCAGATGCAATAGTATCTTGTTAGATAGCTATTCTATTTTCTGTCCCCAAAGATATTCTGCTTCACTTACATTCCCTTGAACTGTGACACACAAAGCTAAACATAACATTCCAGATGTATTCTAAAGAGAACAAAACAGAACTATCACCTCACTCATCCAGAAACTAGAGCAGTACTACTCATACAGCCTTGGCTTTTTTGAATAACCACATTGCAGTGCCTCCTCCACCTCCCCACATGTATTGCTCATAAACTGTTCCCAACCTCTACTTATAATTAGTTATTTAAGATATAAAAACAGAAATTTCAAATAACTCAAGATAACATTTAATTCTATTAGATGAAGCCAGATTCAAAATTCTGTAAAGACCCCTCAGAATCTTGCTTCTGTTATTTATCATATTCATTTGCTATGAATGGAAATATAGAGCATACTCTTTAACATTTTGATTATGATGGAAAAGCCAGTATTCAGCACAAAGGACCCTACTACACAATAGCAGCAATCTTCTGTTCTCACAGACTCATCTATCATTGTGCCTTATAGTCAACCAGTTGTCTGTTGATCGGTCTTTTTATTCAATTCCTGTTTCTTCACCTTGTATAAATACATGACTAGGATGGCAATGATGTGTAAAACAATGTTGACGAAGAGTTACAAAAAGTGAATTATCTTCCAGTTTGTAAATGCACCATCCACTCTTGCCTTCAGACTTTGTAAACTCTGTCTTCTATCCACAACATGCCATCCCCAGAGCTCTGACCTTCATCAAATTCCTTTCTCTCAGCTAATACACCACTTTTTATAGGAAACCTTTGATCACCCAAACCTGGGTTAGATATTCCTCTTCTGAGATTCAGAAATACATTATACCTTCTCTATTATAATACTCACATTATTATAATTTCTTCTTGTCCTTCATACTCAACAAATTGCAAGCCTTAGGCAGCTTGCCATGAGTAGCATTATATACGTCAAGCCTCAAGGAGCCAACCAATCCAGAGGTAAACATTCAGGACTGGAGCAAAAGGTTTGGTTACCCACCATTTCATAGGCTTTGGGGACTAATTCCATCATCTCATATCCATTTACTTCAGTGACTAAAGCCTAACTCTCTAATCATCTATCACCCTCCAGCCAGTCATCCCACATGCTCTCTGGATCTCCTAAGTATAAGACTACAAATGTGTGGTCTGCCAATATTTAGAAATTAGGAGAATTCACACAAACATCCAGGTTGTCAATATCTCTTGAAAAAACAATTATGGTTTGGTAAGATTAGGCCTATACTGCCCATGGAAATAAACATCTAGAGATGAACAGTAACTAACCCCCCTTAGACCTGTATTATCCTCTCTACACTCATTCACATATCTGTTAAATTCCCGGAGTTAACTGAATATGCAAAACCTGTCCTAATAAAACCATTTCTACCCATGATCATGACTTCTTCTCCCATCTCTTCCACTATGACCTCTGGAATCTCATTCTGAGATCATCAAACTTCTATATACTCTTCTACATAATACAATAAATATTTTCATTCCAAAAAGGAAAAAAAAAACTTTCTACATTTTTAAAAACAATAATTCTGCCAAAAGTTAGGAAATACAGGATGACTTGCTAGATCAAAATAAAACATAAAAGAACTCTTGAGCTAGTTAATTAAACAATTAAATAGTAGAAATATTAATAGCTATCCTAAAGCATATTAACTATATTTGTGCCATGGAAAAACAATTTCTAATGCCCAAGTGTGAATCTCAGGAGGAAGTAGCAATATGAGTAATCATGTAGTGACATGGTAGTCAACCCTAAAGGAGAAACATTGGCACTATATCAAATCACCAAACTAAACTAAATAATCCCAAAGTGATGTCCCAACATAGCAAACTACATAACGGTGCATTCATCATGACTTTGCATTATCACCACTAATCAAAACATCCTACAAAAAAGAAAATAGTTATAAAAGAGAATAAATGACAAAGTGTGAACAGGCAATTAGAGCATAGTTAATACTCACTGATAGTTCTAAAGTATAGGAATGTGTGTGTTTGTAGATGTATGCAAGTGTGCATATATATATGCATATGTGTATATATGTGTGTGTATATATGTATATGTGTATATATACATCACTGTTTATAAAATGATGTAACATTTAAATGAGTCAAAGATAACTTACCCATAATACCATATCATTGTTAATATATAGGACCTCTATGCCTCTACTGTATCACTCCATCCTACATATCCTACATACATATATGTAGGATGCAGTGATACAGTAGTGGGTGTGTGTGTGTATATATATTTATATTTATATTTATTATATTATTATATTTATATATTATATTTATTATATAAATATTATATATGTTATATTTATATATTATATATTTTTTGAGACAAGGTCTTGCTCTGTCACCCAGGCTGGAGTACAGTGGCACGATCACTGCTCACTGAATTCTTGACTTCCTGGGCTCCAGTGCTCCACCCACCTCAGCCTTCCAAGTAGCTGGGACTACAGGCACGTGCCACCATGCCTAGCTAATTTATGTATTTTTGGTAGAGATGGGGTTTCGTCATGTTGTCCAGGCTTTCTCGAACTCCTAAGCTCAAGCAATCCACCCACCTTAGCCTTCCAAAATGCTGAGATTACAGGCATCAGCCACCACGCCCAGCCCACCCCATCCAATCATAATGCTTAACTGACACCAAACCTGTAAAAGAAAATGCACAAACACACGTATTTTGTAGGGGTTACCTATTCATAATAGAACACAAGGATTGTCAAATGCATGGTGATGCCAACATGAAAAGCAATTTAAAGTAAATTCCAGAAGGAATAAGGAGTTATATAAAGAAGGAAAACACACAAAAATCATTTTTTAAAGTATCAAATATAAATATACAAATAGAAAATCAAAAAAAAATCAAAAAGATGAATAGGTGATGCTACATGAAAGTGGATATAACTGATGATTTAAAAAGAGAAAAAAAAGCTAAGCACAACTTCCCAACAGAATAGAAGTATGAACATGGGAAATGAATACACAATTCACAAAGGAGGAATAGATCTAGTGGATAAACCTGTGTTAAAATGTTTAGACTTATGATTAGGAATGCAAAATTTTAAAAACCTATGAAATTTTAAAAGATTGAAGAAAAGAATAATACCTGTTGGCAAGAGTACAATGAAAGAAACTCTCTGAAAAAATCAGTAAAAATGTAAATGTAAAATAACAGTTTGGAAAACTCCTTTTTAACGTGTAGGAAGAACCTTAGATGTGTCTATATTCTTTAATCCAACAACTCCATCTCTCAGAATCTATCCTAAAGAAATGATCTTAAATATGGAAATGGTTATGGTTATATAGTTGGTATTTTAATATTTTTAAAACCTGGAAATAATATAACATCCAGCATTTAGTAAAAATAATTTACTGACACATACCATAATGATTCTCTAGATAATAAAAAAATTCAGTGAAAGTAATGTTTGCATGGGATACATAACAATGTGAAAAACACTTGTAAGTAAGTCTCAAACACTAGCTTCTCTCAATTTTTTTTTTTTTTTTTTTTTTTGAGACAGAGTCTCCCAGGCTGGAGTACAGTGGCACAATCATGGCTCACTACAGCCTCGACCTCCTGGGCTCAAGCAATCCCCCCACCTCAGCCTCCCCAATAGCTGGGACTACAGGCTTGTGTCACCATTCCCAGCTAATTTGTTAATACTTGATAGAGTTTAAGTCTCCCTGTGTTGCTCAGGCTGGTCTCAACCTCATGGGCTCAAGTGATCCTCCCACCTCAGTCTCCCAAATTGTTGGATTTACAGGCATGAGCCACTGCACCCACCAGACACCAGTTTTCTTAATCTATACCTTGTGAACAAACTTCCTTACACTAGAATGAACTGTACACTGTACACTTTTTGGTAGACTCATGAACATTTTTGTTTTTTTCTACTCTATATTATAGCATGTATTTCATTCTGACTCTTTGAAAAATACAAATTTTGCCTTTCTGATCAAATATTAAGCAGCTTAACAAAAAAATGTTCTGTCTGCCATCAGGTGGAGGCACAGGGATTCCAAACAGAGGAGCACATTCCTGGAGACCTCCAACCTCCTACCCCATCCCAGGAACTGCGGAAGAAATTAGGCAGGATCACACATAGTATGTTGTCGTTGTTGTTGCTGTCGTTGTTGTTGTTGTTGTTGTTGCTGCTGCTGCTGCTGCTGCTGCTGCTGTTTTAATATCACTTCCCCCATGCCCTATATCCATCAAGATTTTGATGCCTCAGAGAGAACCCCTGGTGTAATTAAAACAAAATAGACTCTGGTCCATTCTAACTTTCCAACCTTCAATAAATTATTTCAGCTCCTAGAGCTTCAGCATGTTCAACTATAAAAGAGAAGAATAATATTTGCCTTACAGGTTTATATAAATATTAAATTAGCAAACATAGTCACATAGGTAAATACAGGTAAAACACCTGGAACAGTACCATGGAGCTGACTCAAATAAGGTTCACTTCTCCTTAATCAAACTACTGAAGTGACTAAGACAGTATAAGCTGGTAAATAAAACAGGATCTGTACCATTAAAGAACTTAAAAGTTTTGTGAGAATAAAAATAAACTTTAAACAAGTAATCACACTAATAAATTTTGCATAAAATATTGCAATAAGTACTATGAAGGAAAAGTTAACAGTGTTATGAAGTAAAGCGGGGCTCTGACTTAGATTGCTGAGGATCAAGAAAGCTTCCTTTGGAAACATATTTAAGCTGAAATCTTTAAAATAAATCGGAGAGGAGGACAATGAAGATAAAAATGATCCAGATGTAAGAAAAGAGCATGTGTGAAGGTCCAAAGACATGCAAAACATTGGCAGCTTAAAAAAAGAAAGAAGAAAAGAAAAAGGCAGCGGCTGCAGCATACTGAGCAAGCAGAAAGACTCAAGAAGAGACTAGTAAGATATAGGCAACTTTCATGTTGAGAAACTATAGCCCATGACTTAAAGCCAATCTGTAGCCTGTAATTGTACAATCCTAGTGCTAAAAATGTTTTTTACATTTTGTAGGAGCTGTAAAAAAATGCTAATAAACAAAACAAAACAAAACAAAACAAAAACAGACTTTCATTTCTAGAAAGACAGAATAGATGCACTTTTCCTCCTCTTCCTGCTAAGTACAACTAAAATACTGCAGCCCTATCACTACCCCACCAAAAACCAAGTAGTAAGCCAAGACTTGCAATGCCTCCAGGCTATAATTTGGTGCTCCAACCCATCCCCACCTTAGGGATGGTGTCAGAAAAGGCAGAGTGGGGAGCTTGCATTTTACACACCAACAGAAAGTAACAAAGAAACCTTACATGGTGTCAACAGACATGTGACAGAATGGTAAGCAGAAATAGACAAATCCACACTTATAAATGGAGACTTCAAAACCCTCACCTCAACAACTGAACGACCCTAGAACAATTAGGAAATCAACAAAGATATAGAAGAATTCACCAGTGCCATCAAGCAACAAGATCTAAATGACACTCATAGAATGAGCTTCAGAAAAGGTTCACATCTCCTTAATCAAACTCTGAAGTTTCAAACTTGTGCTGTCCTTATAACAACAGAAAAATACTCATTCTTTACAAGTATCAACAGAACATACAAAAAGACAGACCATATTATGGGCCACAAAACACATCTCAACAAATTTAAACAAACAGATATCATAGGGTGTGATCTCTGAAAATAATGAATCTCCTACATGCTTGGAAACAAAAAAAAAAAAAAAAAGAAAAACTTATAAATAATATATGGGTCAAGAAAACATCTCAAAAAAATTAAAAATACATTGAACTGAATGAAAATGAAAATAAACCAAACCAAAATTAGTAGGATATAGCCAATGCAAGAAGGAAATTTCTAGCACTACACGTATATATTAGAAAACAGGAAAAGTAGGCCGGGCGCGGTGGCTCAAGCCTGTAATCACAGCACTTTGGGAGGCCAAGACGGGCGGATCACGAGGTCAGGAGATCGAGACCATCCTGGTTAACCCGGTGAAACCCCGTCTCCACTAAAAAATATAAAAAACTAGCCAGGCGAGGTGGCGGGCGCCTGTAGTCCCAGCTACTCGGGAGGCTGAGGCAGGAGAATGGCGTAAACCCGGGAGGCAGAGCTTGCAGTGAGCTGAGATCTGGCCACTGCACTCCAGCCTGGGTGACAGAGTGAGACTCAGTCTCAAAAAAAAAAAAAAAGAAAAGAAAAGAAAACAGGAAAAGTCTCAAATCAATAATCTAAGCTTCTACCTCAAAAAACTAGAAATAGAAAAGCAAAGTAATTCTAAAACACACAGAAGGAAGAAAAAAATCATAAGGATAAAAACACAAATCAATTAAATTGAGAACAAGAAAATGTTAGAGAAAATCAATGAAACAAAAAGGTGGTTCTTTGAAAATATTAGTAAAATTGACAAACTTCAAACAAGACTGATAATGAAAAAAAGAGAAAAAATACAAATCAGGAATGAAACAATGGCTATCACCATGGGCTGTGCAGACATGAAAAGAATAATAAGGGAATGCTATGGTAGAAAAGACTCTACACATATAAATTTGACCAAGTAGATGAAATAGACCAATTCCTCAAAACCTACAAAGTACCACACCTTCCCCCAATATTAAATAGAAAATTTAAATAGTCCTGTAACTGGGAAGGAAATTGAATTTACTGAAAAATCTCCCCTTAAAAAATCTCCAGGTGCACATGATTTCAATGGAGAATTCCACCAAACATTTTAAGAAGAATTAACACCAATTCTACACAATCTTTTCCAGAAAGCAGAAGAGGAAGGAATACCTCCCTGACTCATTTTATGAAGCACTGATGTCAAAACCAGACAAAGACAGTACTAAAATAGAAAACTACAGACCAATATTCTTCATGCATTTAGATAAAAATACCTTAGCAAAATACAAGTAAACAGAATTCAGCAATTTACAAAAGGAATTATACACCATGACCAAGTATGGCTTATTCCAGGAATGTAAGGTTGCTTGAATATTTGAAAAATAAATTAATGTGATACATCATATTAACAGACTAAAGATATAACAGAAGAAAGGAAATCTAAAGAAGAAAAATGAGGCCAAGAGAGTAGGATTACTTGAGGCCAGAAGTTCAAGAAGAGCCTAAGCAACATAGGCTTAGGCTATAAGAAACAAAAAATTTCTTTAAAAAATTAGTCAGGTGCAGTGCCATACATCTGTGGTTCCAGCTACTCAGGAGGCTGAGGCAGGAGGATGGCTTGACCTCACGAGTTTGAGGCTGTAATGAGCTATCATCATGCCACTGCATTCCAGCTAGGTGGCAGTGAAACCATGTATTCAATATCTTTTAAAAATAAAGAAGACAAGAAGAGGAAGAGGAAGGAAAAAAGGAGGGAAGAAGGAAAGGAGGGAGGGAGGGATGGAGGGAGGGAAGGAGGGAAGGAAGGAAGGAAAGAAGGAAGGAAGGAAGGAAGGAAGGAAGGAAGGAAGGAAGGAAGGAAGGAAGGAAGGAAGGAAGGAAGGAGAGAGGAAGAAGATAGAAGAAGGAGGGGGAGGAGGAGAACAGGAGGGAGGAAGAAGAAGGAAGAAAAAGGAGGAGGAGGAAGAAAAAGACGAAGGAGGAGAAGGAGAAGGAGGAGGAGGAAGGAGGAGAAGGAGGAGAAGGAGAGGAAGAAGGAAGAAGAGGTGGCGGCAGCAGCAGCCACAGTGCTAGAGAAAGTGGAAGAGGAAGAAAAAGAACCATATGATCAAATCAATTGATGCAGTAAAAACTCTTGACAAAATCCAAGATCCATTCATGATACAAACTCTCAGAATACTAGAAATAGAGATGAATTTCCTCAACTTGATAAAATCTACAAAAACTTCATAGTTGACATCACAGTAAATGGTTAAAGGCTGAATATTTTCACCCTAAGACAGGAAGCAAGAAGATATGCATTCCAACCACTGCTATTCAGTATAGTACGTACAGTTCTAGCCACAGCAATAAGGCCAAAAAACAGAAAAAAGAAAAGAAAAAGCACACATATCAGAAAATAAAAAATAAAACTGTCTCTATTTACAAATGATACGATAACCTATGTAGATTATTCCAAGCAATCTACAAAAAAAAAAAAACTACTAGAACGAATAAATGAATTCAGCAAAGTCACAGCATATAACATCAACAGCAAAAGGCCAATTTTGTTTGAACATGATACCAATGAGCATGTGGACACTGAAATTAAAAATACAATACCACTTATAAAACATTGTTAAAGCAAAAAGATATACATAGATATAAACCTAACAAGTTATGTACAGAATGTACATGCTAAAAACAACAGAACACTGATGAAAGAAGTCAAAAACCAAAATGAGAAAAACATTGCATTCATGAATTGCAGGACTACATATAGTAATAAACATGTCAATTCCAAAAACACCAAAAGCAATTGCAACAAAAGCAAAAATTGACAAATGGGATCTAATTAAACTAAACAGCTCTGTACTAAAAGAAACTATCGTCAGAGAGAACAGACAACCTACAGAATGGGACAAGATTTTTGCAAACTATCCATCCAACAAAGGTCAAATATACAGCATTTATGAGGAACTTAAACAAATTTACAAGAAAAAAACAAACAACTCCATTTAAAAGTGGGCAAAGGACATGAACAGAACTTATCCAAAGGTCTCATAGTCTGGCCAGGTGTGGTGGCTCGCACCTGTAATCCCAGCACTTTGGGAGGTAGAGGTGGGCAGATCACTGGAGGTCAGGAGTTTGAAACCAGCCTGGCCAACATGGCAAAACCCTGTACCTACAAAAAAAATACAAAAATTATCCAGGCAGGTGGCACTCGCCTTTAGTCCCAGCTACTGGGGAGGCTGAGGCATGAGGATAGCTTGAGCCCAGGAGGTGGAGATTGCAGTGAGCCAAGATCGCACCACTGCAGTACAGCCTGGGTTACACAGCAAGACTCTGTCTCAAAAAAAAAAAAAAAAAAAAAAAAAAAAAAAAAAAAAAAATCTTGAAACCAAATGATAATGGAAATATAACATACCAAAACTTCTGGGATACAGTGAAAGTAGTACTAAACAGAAAGTTTAGAGCAAAAGTAGTATATCAAAAAAGCAGGAAAACTTCCAACAAAAAAAAATCTAACCATGTATCTTAAAGAACCAGAAAAGCAAGAGTGAATAAAACTCAAAATCAGTAGAAAACAAAAAATAAAAATCAAATCAAAGCAGAAATAAATGAACTTGAAACAAAGAAAACAATACAATCAATGAAAGGAAAACTTGGTTTTCTGAAAAGATAAAATCAACAAACCTTTAGCCTGACTAAGAAAAAACAGAGAAGGTCCAAATAGATAAAATCAGGGAAGAAAAAGGAGACATTACAACCATTATGGCAGAAATTCAAAGGATCACTAGAGGCTACTATGAGCAACTATATGCTGATAAATTGGGAAAACTTAAAAGACATGGATACGTTCCTAGATGCAAACAACTTACTAGGGTTGAACAATGAAGAAATCCAAAACCTGAACAGACCAGTAACAAGTAATGAAATGGAAGCTGTAATAAAAAGTGTCCTGGAGGGGAGTGCAGGATGGCCGACCAGATGCAACAAGGTGGGACAGCTCCTACCAAGGGACAAGACAACTGGCGTACTCCAAACAGATCTTCTGAGGGAAGACACCGAGAGTGAAAGGAGGGAAAGAAACAGAAGCTGGACTGGAGGGACAGAAAGCTGGGAATCCTACATGAGGCTTAGCATACCCAGACTTTTTCCTGGCCCACAACAGACCATGGAGAATGAGTGAGTTGAACTGGCAAGGAGCAACCTATTCTCATCATGGGTCTCTGGAAGCCTGGCAGGAGGAGACGCCTCAACCACCACAGACACTCGAGTTGACAGCGAGAGCTGCTTAGAGAAGTGGTGGGGCAGCAAGCCAGCTGATGTGGAGTCCAGAGAGTTTGGTGCAAGAGTCTCTGTAGTTGAGCATGGCCAAGAATAGCCATCCCCCTAGGCTCAACTTGCTCCCATAGGAGACTTTAGCCCTAGGGGTCCTGAACTCTGCAGGGTGGTTTTGCCCATCAGACAGGGCCAGACCAACATGAGCACCCCTTGGTCGGCTGCCCTCTTCCAGACTGGCCACACCTCCTCGTAGGGCAACCTCAGGTGCCCTGGGGGCCTGTACCATAGCTTCTACACTGGCAGATGGTGCCTGACCAGAAAAGAGCTCCAGTGGGGCAGCCCGTATGGCCATGCACTATGTCATAGTCTCTCTCCCCATATTGCAGCTTCCTCTGGGCCCACAGCAGCTCCCCACATTGCTTTGCTGGTGGTGTTTGCACAGGTGGGTTTTGCTTTCCTTGACACAACAGCATACCTCAGTACAGTGTTCCCCCTGCCAACCAAGTTGTAGATGGAGTCTTGGCAGAGTGAGACAGCTCTGACTCCACTAGTGCCCCATCCTTAAACTAACACTGCGAAGAGAATGGCACATCCTCCCCTACCCTGAGTGACCACTCCTGCTTCCTGGGCACAGAGAAGGCACCCAGAAATGCACCTGCCAGCACCCTGCCCCTGATCCAACACCACCTCCAGCATGACTGCATAAAGTTGCCACCGAGGGCCCCGTACATCCCCAAAATGCATTTCCTCTGCCACAGTGGTGAATGCTGGCATGGAGGCAGACACCCTGGCACCCACTAGCAGTTTGCCACAGCTGCCACTACTGCTACTGCTGCCATGTGCAAACAAGGACAAATCCCACTGTCACTGCACTATCAAACACTATGGCTGACACCACTTATCACAGTGTACTGACCAGCAGTCTGGGAGCACATCAGGACCCCTTCCCAACACAATGGATTCCTAACCTCGAGAAGGCAGAGAAAAAAGTGAGAACCCAGTATAAGTCCCCCAGAATTAGAGTACATAGTCCAGGAGTTGGGAGCTGAGTGTTGGCCCCTAAAATCTTCCAGAAACAAAGTCAATCGGCTGAATCCACCTTATACCACAATCAAACTCTCAAAGTCATCAATAGATTAAAGGAAAAAAACCTATCCAAAGGTCAGCAAGCTCAAGGATTGAAGGAAGATAAGCCCACAAGGATGAGAAAGAATCAGCACGAGAGCCTCGACAACTCAAAAAGCCAGAGTGCTTTCTTTCCTCCAAACAATGGCACCACCTCTCAAGCAAGGGTTCTGCTCGGGGCTGAGATGGCTGAAATGACAAAAATAGAATTCAGGATATGGATAGGAATGAAGATCATTGAGCTACAGGAGTATGTTGAAATCCAATCTAAGGAAGCTAAAAATCATGGAAAAAAGAATGCAGGAGCCAAGAGACAAAACAGTCAGTATAGAAAAGATGGTAACTGAACTCACAGAGCTAGAAAACACACTACAAGAATTTCACAATGCAATCACAAGTATTAATAGCAGAATGAACTAAGCAGAGGAAAGAACCTCAGAGTTTGAAGACTGGCTTTCTGAAATAAGACAGACAAGAATAGAGAAAAAAGAATGAAAAGAAACAAACAAAACCTCTAAGAAATACAGGATTATGTAAAGAGACCAAATCTACAACTCATTGGTGTCCCTGAAAGAGACAAGGAGAAAGGAACCAACTCGGAAAATGTATTTTCAGGATACATCCATGAGAACGTCCCCAACCTAGCTGGAGAGGCCAGCATTCAAATTCAGGAAATGCAGAGAACATCAGTAAGATATTTCAAAGATCATGCCCAAGACACATAATCATCAGATTCTCCAAAGTTGAAATGAAAGAAAAAATAAAGGCAGCTAGAGAGAAAATGTCACCTACAAAGGGAGGCCTATCAGACTAATAGTACACATCTCAGCAGAAACTATACAGGCCAGAAGAGATTCTTCTTAAAGAATGTTGAATATTTCCCCCCAATACTGAATGTTGAATGCAATGACACACATAGGCTCAAAATAAAGGGATGGAGAAAAATCTACCAAGCAAATAGAAAACAAAAAAGCAGGGGTTACAAACCTAGTTTCAGACAAAACAGACTTTTAACCAACAAAGATCAAAAAAGACAAAGAAGGACATTACATAATGGCAAATATTTCAATTCAAGAAGAAGATTTAACTCTCCTAAATATATATGCACCCAACACAGGATTAGCCAGATTCATAAAGCAAGTGCTTAAAGACCTTAGACTCCCATACAATAATAGTGGGAGACCTTAACATCCCACTGACAATATTAGACAGATTATCAAGACAGAAAATTAGCAAAGATAGGAAGTCTGTTCCAAGATAGCCAAATAGGAATGGCTCCGGTCTGCAGCTCCCAGTGTGATCCAGGGAGAAGACAGTGATGTCTACATTTCCAACTGAAGTACATGGCTCATCTCACTGGGACTGGTTGGACAGTGGGTGCAGCCCACGGAGGGTGGGCTGAAGCATGGCAGGGCATCGCCTCACCTGGGAAGTGCAAGGGGTCGGGGGATTTCCCTTTCCTAGCCAAGGGACGCCATGACAGACTGTACCTGGAAAATCAGGACACTTCCACCCAAATACTGTGCTTTTCCAACAGTCTTAGCAAACGGCACACCAGGAGATTATATCCCGCGCCTGGATCGGTGGGTCCCCCGCCCACGGAGCCTTGCTCACTGCTAGTGCAGCAGTCTCAGATCGACCTGCCAGGCAGCAGCCTGGCAGGGGGAGGGGCATCCACCATTTGTGAGACTTGAGTAGGTAAACAAAGCAGCCAGGGAAGCTCAAACTGGGCAGAGCACACTGAAGCTCTGCAAGGCCTGCTGCCTGTATATACCCCACCTCTGGGAGCAGGGCATAGCTAAACAAAAGGCAGCAGAAACTCCTGCAGACTTAAACGTCCCTGTCTGACAGCTCTGAAGAGAGCTGTGGTTCTCCCAGCATGGTGTCTGAGCCCTAAGAATGGACAGACTGCCTCCTCAAGTGGGTCCCTGACCCCTGTGTAGCCTAACTAGGAGAAACCTCCGAGTAGGGGCCGACTGACACCTCATACAGGAGAGTACCCCTCTGGGACGAAGCTTCCAGAGGAAGGACCAGGCAGCAATATTTGCTGTTCTGCAGTATTTGCCGTTCTGCAGTATTTGTTGTTCTGCACCCTCCGCTGGAGATACCCAGGTTAACAGGGTCTGGAGTGGACCTCCAGCAAACTCCAACAGACCTGCAGCTGAGGGACCTGACTGTAAGAAGGAAAACTAACAAACAGAAATGAATAGCATCAACATCAACAAAAAGGACATCCAAACCAAAACCCCATCTGTAGGTCACCAGCATCAAAGACCAAAGGTAGATAAAACCACAAAGATGGGGAAAAAACGAGAACAGAAAAGCTGAAAATTTAAAAAACCAGAGTGCCTCTTCTCCTCCAAAGGATCACAGTTCCTCGCCAGCAATGGAAAGAAGCTGGATAGAGAATGACTTTGACAAGCTGACAGAAGTAGGCTGCAGAAGGGTGGTAATAACAAACTTCGCTAAGCTAAAGGAGGATGTTCAAACCCATTGCAAGAAAGTTGAAAACCTTGAAAAAAGATTAGATGAATGGCTAACAAGAATAAACAGTGTAGAGAAGACCTTAAATTACCTGATGGAGCTGAAAACCATGGCACGAGAACTACGTGATGCATGTACAAACCTCAATGGCCAATTCGATCAAGTGGAAGAAAGGGTATCAGTGATTGAAGATCAAATTAATGAAATAAAGCAAGAAGAAAAGTTTAGAGAAAACAGACTAAAAACAAACAACACCTCCAAGAAATATGGGACTGAAGAGTGAAAAACCCTCTTCAGGATATTATCCAGGAGAATTTCCCCAACGTAGCAAGGCAGGCCAACATTCAAATTCAGGAAATACAGAGAACACCACAAAGATACTCCTCGAGAAGAGCAACCCCAAGACACACAATTGTCAGATTCAACAAGGTTGAAATGAAGGAAAAAATGTTAAGGGCAGCCAGAGAGAAAGCTCAGGTTACCCACAAAGGGAAGCCCATCAGACTAACAGTGGATCTCTTGGCAGAATCTCTACAAGCCAGACGAGAGTGGGGGCCAATATTCAACATTCTTAAAGAAAATAATTTTCAACTCAGAATTTCATATCAAGCCACACTAAGCTTCATAGGTGAAGGAGAAATAAAATCCTTTACAGACGAGCAAATGCTGAGAGATTTTGTCACCACCATGCCTGCCCTACAAGAGCTCCTGAAGGAAGCACTAAACATGGAAAGGAACAACTGGTACCAGCAACTGAAAAATCATGCCAAATTGTAAAGACCATTGATGCTAGGAAGAAACTCCATCAACTAATGGGCAAAATAACGAGCTAACATCATAATGACAGGATCAAATTCACACATAACAATATTAACCTTAAATGTAAATGGGCTAAATGCCCCAATTAAAAGACATAGACTGGCAAATTGGATAAAGAGTCAAGACCCATCAATGTGCTGTCTTCAGGAGATCCATCTCACATGCAGAGACACACATAGGCTCAAAATATAGGAATGGAGAAAGATTTACCAAGCAAATGGAAAGCAAAAAAAAAACAGGGTTTGCAATCCTAGTCTCTGATAAAACAGACTTTAAACCAACAAAGATCAAAAGAGACAAAGAAGGCCATTAAATAATGGTAAAAGGATCAATTCAACAAGAAGGGCTAACTATGCTAAATATATATGCACCCAATACAAGAGCACCCAGATTCATAAAGCAAGTCCTAGAGACCTACAAAGAGACTTAGATTCCCACACAATAATAATGGGAGACTCTAACACCCCACTGTCAATATTAGACAGATAAACAAGACAGAAGGTTAACAAGGATATCCAGGGCTTGAACTCAGCTCTGCACCAAGCAGACCTAATAGACATCTACAGAACTCTCCACCCCAAATCAACAGAATATACATTCTTCTAAGGACCACATCACATTTATTACAAAATTGACCATATAGTTGGAACTAAAGCATTCTTCAGTAAATATAAAAGAACAGAAATCACAACAAACTGTCTCCCAGACCACAGTGCACTCAAATTACAACTCAGAATTAAGAAACTCACTCAAAACCACACAACTACATAGAAACTGAACAACGTGCTCCTGAATGACTACTGGGTAAATAAAGGGAGTTAGAAATAAAGATATTCTTTGAAACCAATGAGAACAAAGACACAACGTATCAGAATCTCTGGGACACATTTAAAGCAGTGTGTAGAGGGAAATTTATAGCACTAAATGCCCACAAAAGAAAGCTGGAAAGATCTAAAATCAACACCCTAACATCACAATGAAAATAACTAGAGAAGCAACAGCAAACAATTTCAGAAGCTAGCAGAAGGCAAGAAATAACTAAGATCACAGCAGAACTGAAGGAGACAGACACAAAAAACCCTTAAAAAACAAAATCAGTGAATCCAGGAGCTAGTTTTGTGAAAAGATCAACAAAATTGATTAACTGCTAACAAGACTAATAAAGAAGAAAAGAGAGAAGAATCAAATAGACGCAAGAAAAAATGATAAAGGGGATGTCACCACCGATCCCACAAAAACACAAACTACCATCAGAGAATACTATAAACACCTCTACGCAAATAAACTAGAAAATCTAGAAGAAATGGATAAATTCCTGGACACATACACACTCCCAAAACTAAACCAGGAAGAAGTTGAATCTCTGAATAGACCAATCACAGGCTCTGAAATTGAGGCAATAATTAATAGCCTACCAACCAAAAAAATTCCATGAGCAGATGGATTCACAGCCGAATTCTATCAGAGGTACAAAGAGAAGATGCTACCATTCCTTCTGAAACTATTCCAATCAATAGAAAAAGAGGGAATCCTCCCTAACTCATTTTATGAGGCCAGCATCATTCTGATAACAAAGCCTGGCAGAGACACAACAAAAAAAGAGAATTTTAGACCAATATCCCTGATGAATATCAATGTAAAAATCCTCAATAAAACACTGGCAAACCGAATCGAGCAGCACATCAAAAAGCTTATTCACCACGATCAAGTCGGCTTCATCCCTGGGATGCAAGGCTGGTTCAACATATGCAAATCAATAAACATAATCTATCACATAAACAGAACCAATGACAAAAACCAAATGATTATCTCAATAGATGCAGAAAAGGTCTTCAACAAAGTTCAACAGCCCTTCATGCTAAAAACTCTCAATAAACTAGGTATTGATGGAACATATCTCAAAATAATAAGAGCTATTTATGACAGACCCACAGGTAATATCATACTGAATGGACAAAAACTGGAAGCATTCCCTTTGAAAACTGGCACAAGACAGGGATGCCCTCTCTCACCACTCCTATTCAACATAGTGTTGGAAGTTCTGGTCAGGGCAATCAGGCAGGAGAAAGAAATAAAGGGTATTCACTTAGGAAAAGAGGAAGTCAAGTTGTCTTTGTTTGCAGATGACATGATTGTATATTTAGAAAACTCCATCATCTCAGCCCAAAATCTCCTTAAGCTGATAAGCAACTTCAGCAAAGTCTCAGGATACAAAATCAATGTGCAAAAATCACAAGCATTCCTATACACCAATAACAGACAAACAGAGAGCCAAATCATGAGTGAACTCACATTCACAATTGCTACAAAGAGAATAAAACACCTAGGAATCCAACTTACAAGGGATGTGAAGGACCTCTTCAAGGAGAACTACAAACCACTGCTTGGTGAAATAAAAGAGGACACAAACAAATGGAAGAACATTCCATGCTCATGGATAGGAAAAATCAATATCGTGAAAATGGCCATAGTGCCCAAGGTAATTTATAGATTCAATGCCATCCCCATCAAGCTACCAATGACTTTCTTCACAGAATTGGAAAAAAAACTACTTTAAAGTTCATATGGAACCAAAAAAAGAGCCCGCATTGCCAAGACAATCCTAAGCCAAAAGAACAAAGCTGGAGGCATCACGCTACCCGACTTCAAACTATACTACAAGGCTACAGTAACCAAAACAGCTTGGTGCTGGTACCAAAACAGAGATACAGACCAATGGAACAGAACAGAGCCCTCAGAAGAAATACCACATATCTACAACCATCTGAACTTTGACAAACCTGACAAAAACAAGAAATGGGGAAAGGATTCCCTATTTAATAAATGGTGCTGGGAAAACTGGCTAGCCATATGTAGAAAGCTGAAACTGGATCCCTTTCCTACACTTTATAGAAAAATTAATTCAAGATGGATTAAAGACTTATATGTTAGACCTAAAACCATAAAAACCCTACAAGACAACCTAGGAAATACCATTCAGGACATAGGCATGGGCAAGGACTTCACGTCTAAAACACCAAAAGCAATGGCAACAAAAGCCAAAATTGACAAATGGGATCTAATCAAATTTAAGAGCTTCTGCATGGCAAAAGAAACTACCATCAGAGTGAACAGGCAACCTATAGAATGGGAGAAAATTTTTACAATCTACTCATCTGACAAAAGGCTAATATCCAGAATTTACAAAGAACTTAAACAAATGTACAAGAAAAAAACAACCCCCATCAAAAAGTGGGCAAAGGATATGAACAGACACTTCTCAAAAGAAGACATTTATGCAGCCAGCAGACACATGAAGAAATGCTCATCATCACTGGTCATCAGAGAAATGCAAATCAAAACCACAATGAAATACCATCTCACACCAGTTAGAACAGTGATCATTAAAAAGTCAGGAAACAACAGGAATCCTAGAGAGGATGTGGAGAAATAGTAACGCTTTTACACTGTTGGTGGGAATGTAAACTAGTTCAACCACTGTGGAAGACAATGTGGCGATTCCTCAAGGATCTAGAACTAAAAATACCATTTGACCGAGCGATCCCATTACTGGGTATATACCCAAAGCGTTATAAATTATGCTACTATAAAGACACATGCACACACGTTTCATGCAGCACTATTCACAATAGCAAAATCTTGGAACCAACCCAAATGTCCATCAATGATAGACTGGATTAAGAAAATGTGGCATATATACACCATGGAATACTACACAGTCATAAAAAAGCATGAGTTCATGTCCTCTGCACGGACATGGATGAAGCTGCAAACCATCTTCTGAGCAAACTATCACAAGGATGGAAAACCAAACACCACATGTTCTCACTCATAGGTGGGAATTGAACAATGAGAACACTTGGACACATGGCAGGGAACATCACACATAGTGGCCTGTCATGGGGTGAGGGGCAGGGGGAGGGATAGCATTAGGAGAAATACCTAATGTAAATGACGAGTTAATGGGTACAGCAAACCAACATGGCACATGTATAGCTATGTAACAAACCTGCACGTTGTGCACGTGTACCCTAGAACTTAAAGTATAATTAAAAAAAAAAAAAGAAAGAAAATTAGCAAAGATATTCAGGACCTACACTCAGCATTGGATCAAATGGACCTGACAGATATCTACAGAAATCTCTACCCAAAACAACAGAATATACATTCTTCTCATCTCCACAAGGAACATACTCTAAAATCAGTCACATGACAGAAAGTAAAACACTCCTCAGCAAATGCAAAAGAACTGAAATCATAACAATCCCTCAGACCACAGCACAATCAAATTAGAAATCAAGACCAAGAAATCTGCTCAAAATCATACAATTACAAGAAAATTGAATAACCTGCTTCTGAATAACATTTGGGTGAATAATGAAATTAAGGCAGACATCAAGAAGCTCTTTAAAACTAATGAGAACAAAAATACAACATACCAGAATCTCTGGGACACAGCTAAGGGAGTGTTAACAAGGAAGTTTACAGTACTAAATGACCACATCAAAAAGTTTTTAAAAACCTCAATGTAACAACTTAATATCGCAACTAAAAAACTAGAGAACCAAGAGCAAACTAATCCCAAATCTAGCAGAAGACAAGAAACAACCAAAATGAGAGATGAACTGAAGGAGATTGAGACACAAAAAAACTATTGAAAAGATCAATGAATCCAGGAGCTGGTTCTTTTAAAAACTGAATAAAATAGATAGACCAACTAGCTAGACCAATAAAGAAGAAAAAGAAAGAAGATTCAAATAAACACAATCACAAATGACAAAGGGAATACTACCATTGACCCCACAGAAATACAAATAATCATAAGAGAATATTATGAACACCTCTATGCAAATAACTAGAAAATCTAGAAGAAATGGATAAATTCCTGGACATATACAGTCTCCCAAGACAGAACAAGGAAGAAATTGAATCCCTAAACAGACCAACACTGAGCTCTGGAATTGAATCAGTAATAAATAGTCTACCAACCAAAAAAAGCCCAAGACCAGATGGATTCACAGCTGAAATCTACTAGATATACAAAGAAAAGCTGGTACCATTTCTGTTGAAACTATTCCAAAAAATTGAGGAGACCTCAATATGAGGTCATTCTATGAGGTCAGCATCATCCTGATACCAAAATCTGGCAGACACACAACAATAAAAGAAAACTTCAGACCAATATCCTTAATGAACATTGATACAAAAATCCTCAACAAAATACTTGGCAAATTGAATACAGTAGCACATCAAAAAGCTTATTCACCATGATCATGTAGGCTTTATCCCTGGGATGCACGGTTGGTTCAACATATGCAAATCAATAAATGTGATTCATCACATAAACCAAACTAAAGACAAAAACCACATGATGGCTGGGCGTAGTGGCTCATGCTTATAATCCCAACACTTTGGGAGGCCAAGGAGAGCAGATCACTTGAGGTCAGGAGTTCAAGACCAGCCTGATCAACATGGCGAAACCCCACCTCTACTAAAAATGCAAAAATTAGCCAGGCCTAATGGCACACACCTGTAATCCCAGCTCCTCAGGAGGCTGAGGCGTGAAAATCACTTGAACCCAGGAGGCAGAGGTTATAGTGAGCCAAGACTGTGCCATTGTGCTCCAGCCTGGGCAACAGAATGAGACTCTGTCTCAAAAAACAAAACAAAACAAACCACATGATTATCACAATAGATGCAAAAAAGGTTTTCAATAAAATTCAACTCTGCTTCATGTTAAAAACTCTCAATAAACTAGGTATTGAAGGAACACAGCTCAAAATCATAAAAGCCAAACCCACAGTCAACATCATATGAAATAGGCAAAACCTGGAAGCACTCCCATGAAAACTGGCACAAGATAAGAATGCCCTCTCTCACTACTTCTATTAAATATAGTATTGGAATTACTGGCCAGGGCAATCAGGTAAGAGAAAGAAATAAAAAGCATCCAAATAGGAAAACAGGAAGTCAAACTTATCCTGTTTGCAGATGACATGATCTTGTAACTAGAAAACCCCATAGTCACAGCCCAAAAGATTCTTAAGCTGATAAACAACGTTGGCAAATCCTCAGGATACAAAATCAATGTGCAAAAATCACTAACATTCCTACACAGGAACAATCATCAACTCCAGAGCCAAATAAGGAACACAATCCCATTCACAACTGCCAAACACAAAAATAAAATACCTAGGAATACAGCTCACCAGGGAGGTGAAAGGTCTTTACAAAGAGAACTACAAAACGTTTCTCAATTAAATCAGTGATGACACAAACACAAAAGCATTCCAGGCTCATAAATAGAAGAATCAATATCATTAAAATGGCAATACTGCCCAAAGCAATTTATACATTCAATGCTATTCCTATTAAACCACCATTGACACTCTTCACAGAACTTAAAAAAAAAAAAAAAAAAAACACCTATTTTAACATTCATATGGAACCAAAAAAGAGCCCCTATAGTCAAGGCAATTCTAAGCAAAAAGAACAAAGCCAGAGGCATCACATTACCTGACTTCAAACTATACTACAGGGCTAAGGTAATCAAAACAGCATGGCACTAGTATAAAAACACACACATAGACCAATGGAATAGAACAGAGAACCCAGAAAAAAGGCCACATACCTACAACTATCTGACCTTCAACAAACCTGACAAAAACCAACAATGAAGAAAGGATTCCCTACTCAATGAAAGTTGCTGGGATAAATGGCTAGCCAGTTAGTATACCCCTTCTTTACACAATATACAAAAATCAACTCAAGATGGATTAAAGACTTAAATGTAAAATCCAAAACTATAAAAACCCTGAAAGACAGCCAGGTGTGTTGGCTCACACCTGTAATCCAGCACCTTAGGAGGCCAAGGTGGGTGAATTACCTGAGATCAGGAGTTTGAGACCAGCCTGGCCAATATGGTGAAACCCCGTCTCTACTGAAAATACAAAAAATTAACCAGTTGTGGTAGTAGGCACCTGTAATTCCAGCTACTCGAGAGGCTGAGGCAGGAGAATTGCTTGAACCTAGGAGGCAGAGATTGCAGTGAGCCAAGATTGTACCATTGCACTACAGCCTGGGCAACAGAGCAAAACTCTGTCTTAAAAAAAAAAAAAAAAAAAAAAAAAAAAAAAAAAAAAAAACTGAAAGACCATTCTGGACGTAGGCAAAGATTTCATGATGAACATGCCAAAAGCAATTGCAACAAAAGCAGAAAATGACAAATGAGATCTCATTAAACTAAAAGAGTTTCTGCACAGCAAAGGAAACTATCAACAAAGTGAACAGACAACCTACAGAATGGGCAAAAAGTTTTACAAACTATGCATTTCATATGCAGCATCTATAAGGAACTTAAAACAAATTTACAAGAAAACAACCCCATTAAAAAGTGGACAAAGGATATGAACAGACACTTTTCAAAAGAAGGCATACATGCAGTCAAGAATCACATGAATAAAGCTTAACATCACCATTCATTAGAGAAATGCAAACCAAACCATGATACCATCTCACACCAGTCAGAATGGCTATAAATAAAAAGTAAAAAAATAACAGATGCTAGTAAGGTTGCAGAGAAAAAGAAACACTTACACAGTGTTGGTGGGAGTGTAAAAGTTCAACCATTGTGGAAGAGAGTGTGGCAATTCCTCAAAGACCTAAATACAGAACTACCACTCAATTGCCATGCAATCCCAGTACTGAGCTACCACGCAATCCCATTACTGGGTATGTACACAAAGGAATACAAATTGTTGTATCATAAAGACACATGCACACATATGTTAATCGCAGCATTATTCACAATAACAAAGACATGGAATCAACCTAAATGCCCATCGGTGGTAGACCTGATAACGAAAATGTGGTACATGCACACCATGGAATACAATGCAGCCAAGAAAAAGAACAAGATCATGTCCTCCCCAAGAACATGGATAAAGCTGGAGGCCATTATCCTTGGCAAACACTAATGCAGGAACAGAAAACCAAATATATGTTCTCACTTACAAGTAGGAGCTAAAGGATGAGAACATATGGACACACAGAGGGGAAAAACACATACTAGGACCTGTCAGAGAGCGGAAGGTGGAAGGAAGAAGAGGATCATAAAAAATAACTAACGGGTACTAGGCTTAATATCTGGGTGACAAAATAATCTGTACAACAAACTCTCATAACACAAGTTTACATATACAACAAATGTGCACATGCACCACTGAACTTAAAAGTTAATTTTTTTAAAAAAAGCATCCTGGCAAAGAAAAGCCTAGGATACAATGGCTTCACTGTTGAAATTTACCATACACTTAAATGTAACACCAATCCTACTCAAACTAATCTGAGAAACAGAGGAGGAGGGAATTCTTCCAAAGTCTTTCTACAAGGCCAGTACTACCCTTATACCAAAACAAGAGACATCAAAGAAAGAAAACTATAGCCCAATGTCCCAGATGAGCATCGATATAAAAATTATTAACAAAATACTAGCAAACTAAATTCAACAACACATTAAAAATAACCAAGTGGTATTTTTCCCAGGGATGCAGTGATGGTTCAACATATGCAAATCAATCAAGGTGATACATCATATCTACAGAATGAAGCACAAAAACCATATGATCATTTCAATTAATGCTGAAAAAGCATTTGATAAAATTCAACATCCCTTCATGATAACAAAAAGCTAGGTACAGAAGGAACATATCTTAACACAATAAAAGTCAAATACTACAGACCATAGCTAGTATCAAACTGAATGGCGAAATACTGAAAGCCTTGCCTCTAAGATCTGGAACAGGACAAGAATGTGCACTCTCACCACTGTTATTCAACATAGTACTTGAAGTACTAGATAGAGCAATCAGACAAGAGAAAGAAAGGGCATTCAAATTGGAAAGAAAGAAGTCAAATTATCCTTGTTTGCTGATGATATGATCTTATATTTGGAATAACCTGAAGACTCCACACACACACACTCACACACACACACACACACACACAAAAACCTATTAGAACTAATAAAGAAATTCAGTAAAGTTGCTGGATACAATATTAACATAGAAAATGAGTAGCAATTCCATATGTCAAAAGTGAACAATCTGAAAAAGAAACCAAGAAGGTAATCTCATTTACAATAACTACAAATAAAATAAAATACCTAGGAATTAACCAAAGAAGTAAAAGATCTCTAAAATGAACACTATAAAACACTGATGAATGAAATTGAAGAGGACATAAAAAATGGAAAGATATTCCATATTCATGGATTAGAAGAATCAATATTGTTGAAATGTCCATACTACTCAAAGCAGTCTATAGATTTAATACAACCTCTCTCAAAATATCAGTGACATTCTTCAGAGAAGTTGAAAAAACAATACTAAGATTTATATGGAACCACAAAAGACCCACAAGAGCCAAAGCTATCTTGAGCAAAAAGAAGAAAACTTGAAGAATCACATTATCTGACTTTAAATTATACCACAGAGCTATAGTAACCAAAACAGCACAGTATTGGTGTTAAAACAGACATGTAGACCAATGGAACAGAATAGAGAACTCAGAAACAAATCCACACCTTTACAGTGAACTCATTTTCGACAAAGATGCCAAGAACATATACTGGGGCCGGGCGCAGTGGCTCACCCCTGTAATCCCAGCACTTTGGGAGGCCGGGGTGGGCAGATCACCTGAGGTCAGGAGTTCGAGACCAGCCTGGCCAACATGGTAAAACCACATGTCTACTAAAAGTAGAAAAACTAGCCAGACATGGTGGTGGGTGTCTATAATCCCAGCTACTCGGGCGGCTGAGGCAGGAGAATCGCTTGAACCTGGAAGGCAGAGACTGCAGTAAGCCAAGATCACGCCATTGCACTCCAGCCTGGGTGAGAAACTCTGTCTCAAAAAAAAAAAAAAAAAAAGAACATACACTGGAGAAAGGAAAATCTCTTCAATAAACGGTGCTGGGAAAACTGGATATCCATATGCAAAAGAATAAAACTAGACCCCTATCTCTCGCCATATATAAAAGTCAAATCAAAATGAATTAGAGACATAAATCTAAGACCTCAAACTATGAAACTACTGAAAGAAAGCCTCGGGGAAACATTCCAGTACATTGGTCTGGGCAAAAATTTCTTTTTCTTTTTTTTTTTTTTTTTTTTGAGACGGAGTCTCTCTCTGTCGCCCAGCCCAGGCTGGAGTGCAGTGGCGCGATCTCCACTCACTGCAAGCTCCGCCTCCCAGGTTCACACCATTCTCCTGCCTCAGCCTCCCGTGTAGCTGGGACTACAGGTGCCCGCCACCACGCCTGGCTAATTTTTGTATTTTTAGTAGAGGTGGGGTTTCACCATATTAGCCAGGATGGTCTCGATCTCCTGACCTCGTAATCCGCCCATCTCGGCCTCCCAAAGTGTTGGGATTACAGGCGTGAGCCACTGCGCCCGGCCTGGGCAAAAATTTCTTGAGCAAAATACCCCACAAGCACACTCAACAAATGAAAAAATGGACAAATGGAATCACATCAAGCTAAAAAGTTTCTGCATGGCAAAGGAAACGATCCAGAAAGTGAAGAGACTACCCACAGAATGGGAGAGAATATTTGCAAACTACTCATCTGACAAGGGATTAATAATCAGAATACAAGGAGCTCAAACAACTCTATGAGAAAAAAAAATCTAACAATCCAATTAAAAAATGGGCAAAAGATCTGAATACACATTTCTCAAAAGAAGACATACAAATGGCAAACAAGTATATGAAAAGGTGCTCAGCATCACTGATCATCAGAGAAATGCAAATCAGAACTACAAAGAGGTATCATTTCACCCCGGTTAAATGGATTTTACCCAAAAGACTGGCAATAACAAATGCTGGCAAGGATATGGCGAAAAGGGAACACTATCTAGTACACTGTTGGTGGGAATGTAAAATAGTACAATCACTATGGAGAACAGTTTTAAAGTTCCTTGAAAAACTAAAAATAGAGCTACCGTATGTTCCAGCAATCCCACTGTTAGGTATATACCCAAAAGAAAGGAAACCAGTACATCAAAGAGCTATCTGCACTCCCATGTTTACTGCAGAACTATCCACAATAGCCAACATTTGGAAGCAACCTAAGTATCCATCAACAGACGAATAGATAAAGAAAATGTGATACATATACACAATGGAATGCTATTCAGCCACAAGAAAGAATGAGATGCAAATGTCATTTACAACAACATGGATGGAACTGGAAGTCATTATGTTAAATGAAATAAACCAGGCACAGAAAGACAAATGTTGCATGTTCTTATTTATTTGTGGGAGCTAAAAATTAAAATAACTGAGGCCAGGTGTGCTGGCACATGACTGTAATTCCAGCACTTTGGGAGGCCGAGGCAGGAGGATCACTTGATTCCAGTTCAAGACCAGCCTTGACACGATGGTGAGACCCCTGTCTCTACAAAAATTTAAAATTAGCCAAGCATGGTAGTATACACTTGCAGTCCCAGCTATTCAGGGGGTTGAGGTGGGAGGATCACTTAAGTCCAGGAGTTTGAGGCTGTCATGACCTGCAATCACACCACTGCTTTCCTGCCTTGGTGAGAGGGAGAGACCCTGTCTCTATTTAAAGGAAAACATAAAATTGAACTCATGGAGATAAGAGAATGATGTTTACCACAGGCTGGGAATGGTAGTGGGTGGCAGGGAGTGGGGATGGTTAATGGGTACAAAAACTAGCTAGATAGAATAAGATCTAGTATTTATGACAGCACAATACGGTGAGTATAGTAAATAACAATCAAATTGTACATTTAAAAATAACTAAAAGAGTATGATTAGATTGCTTGTAACACAAAAAGTGAATGCTTGAGGTAACAATGTCCCATTTATCCTGATGTGATTATTACACATTGTATGCCTGGATCAAAATACCTCACGTATCACATAAATATATGCACCTACTATATGCCCACAAAAATTAATTTTTTTTAAATCTGTGCAGCAGTAAAAGAAAAAAATCTAAAAAATGAAAAAAATTAAATTTTTTAAAACTAAATAAATAAATAAAATTTACATGAAAATGTAAAGAAACTAATGTAGCTAAAAACAGTTTTGAAGAAAGAAGAAAGTGGGAGAAAGCAGTCTACCTTATTGCAAGACTTATACAGCTATAGTAATCAAGACTGTGTGAAGGGACACGCACATAATTTAATGGAACAGAACAGATCCCAGAAACAGCCCCACAGTACAGCCAACTGATTTTTCCCAAAGGTACAAAAGCCTTTCAATGGAGGAAGAATAGCCTTTTCAACAAATGGTGCTGCTGGAGCAATTTCATAAACATAAGCAAAAAAAAATGAACCTCAACCTAAACTTCACACCATTTGCCAAAATAAATTAAAATTAATCATAGACATAAATGTAAAACATAAACCTATAAACCTTTTAGAACAGGGGTCCCCAACCCACGGGCCACAGACCAGTACCAGTCCATAGCCTGTTAGGAACTGGGCGCAGGGCAGGACACGAGCAGCTGACCAGTGAGCATTACCACCTGAGTTCCACCTCCTGTCAGATCAATGCAGCATTAGATTCTCACAGGAATGTGAATCCTATTATGAATTGCGCGTCTGAGGGATCTAGGTTGTGTGCTCCTATGAGAATCCAATGCCTGATGATTTAAGTTGGAATAGTTTCATCCCCCACACCAGTTTGTGGAAAAATTGTCTTCATGAAACCAGTCCCTGGTGCCAGAAAGCTGGGGACTGCTGTTTTAGAAAATACGTAAAAGAGGCTGGACACAGTGGCTCATGCCTGTAATCCCAGCACTTTGGGAGGCAGAGACAGGCGGATCACGAGGTCAGGAGATCAAGACCATCCTGGCTAACATGGTGAAACCCCGTCTCTACTAAAAATACAAAAATTTAGCCAGGCATGGTGGCACACGCCTGTACTCCCAGCTACTCAGGAGGCTGAGGCAGGAGAATCACTTGAACCTGGGAGGTGGAGGTTGCAGTGAGCTGAGATCGCGCCACTGCACGCTAGCCTGGGCAACAGAGGTAGACTCCATCTCAAAAAAAAAAAAAAAAGGAAGAAACAAAAGAGAAGAAAAGAAAAGAAAATAGGTAAAAGACATAGAAATATATTTACTGAAGAGGATATAGGAATATCAACTACACACATGAAAAGATGTTCAACATCACTACAATTCCTATCAGAATGGCTATTACAAAAAAAACAAACAAACAAACAATGGCAAAATCAAATGCTTCAGGGAATGCAGAGAAATCAGATCCTTCGACACAGCTGATAGGAATGTAAAACAGTACATCCACTTTGGAAAACGCTTTGGCAGTTTCTTTTAAAAAAAAAAAGCCCAGGATTTCAAGGCTACAGTGAGCTATGATCACACCACTGCACTCCAGCCAGGGTGATATCCCATCTCTTAAAAAGAAAAACAAATATCTTGAACCCTAGTTTACCAAAAGACTAGTATTACACAAGTGAATCAACCAGTCAATAACTGCAATAAAAACAGCCTAATCTGAGCATCACTATGGACCCGCAATTATATGAAGTAATATCTGTGCCTTGTTTTAATCTTTCAACTACCCTTTGACTTAGGTTAATTACACCGTGGATTACGAAAGTTAAATTCTATGCTTAAAATCTTACTGTTAGGAAATGGTAGAGGCAGGACCCAAATTCAGGCAGTATGAACACAAAGCCTATAGTTCTAATCCATGATTTAATACTGCCTCCACTAAACTACCCTCCACCTTCATTTGTGAGGGAACAACCAAATGAAATGCAGGAAATTACAGACAAGTGAGGTGGGCAGAACTGAATCGATATTAATTGAGTTGATCTTTGAAAAGACACCTGAAAGGAAAACCTCTGAAGACACAATTGCTCTAAGAATAACTAATCAGTTAGTAAAAGATGCTATTTAGTTGTTGCAAAAGTAATTGCCGTTTTCGCCATTAAAACAGCAAAACGGCAATTACTTTCGCACCAACCTAATACAATAGTTTCTTATTTAGTGAGTGCTAAGTAATACTTTGTGACTGGAATGCCTACTTTTTTTTTTTTTTTTTTTAAGACAGAGTCTCCTTCTGTCGCCCAGGCTGGAGTGCAGTGGTGCGAGCTCAGCTCACTGCAAGCTCTTCCTCCCAGGTTCATGCCATTCTCCTGCCTCAGTCTCCCAAGCAGCTGGGACTACAGGCGCCCGCCACCACGCCAGGCTAGTTTTGTGTATTTTTAGTAGAGATGGGGTTTCACCGTGTTAGCCAGGGTGGTCTCAGTCTCCTGACCTTGTGATCCACTCGCCTCGGCTGGAACGCCTACGTTTTTTACTGTGCCTAAAAAGTTTTAGACATCCACTCTACTGAAAGAGAAGATATATATATGACAATGATACACAGATCCAGTATAATAATTTGGCCTGCCTCTGTTAGGAGTAAGAATTAAATGCCTTCTAAAATTCTCTTCCTAAATAATCTGTGATCTCTAGTTTCAAATTTATTAATTTTACAAATGAGTCAATATTTTTACTTCCCTAAATTTCTATAAAATAAAACCACACAGAGCAGGTAAAAGAATTATGATATATAATGTATTAAATTTCAAATTTCACCCCCCCTCCCCACAAATAAGAAAAAAAAAGAAACCTGAGTAATTATACCTAATAAACACAGTAGCAGGAGTGTCAACCTTTTAAAGAGAAAGGAGACCAAAAAAATGCGTAACCATCTGGTAACCATGCGTTATTTGAGCAAATGTTAGTGTTCTAATTGAGATCTAATTGAGTTTGATTTACTTGTCAAGATAATTGCTTCAGTATTAATTAAATATGTCTCCTGCAGCTGCACAGAAAGCTAAACCTTACATTCTGCTGATTATATAGGATACATATCGATCATTCAAGTCAACATTGCTAGGCTCATATTACACCAAAAATAGCTCTCTGTATATTGATTATTAACATCTCAGATTCTGACATTAGTTATTTCTCAATAGATGAAGAATAACATTTCTGAAATCTTGAGAGGAAATTAGTGAGGCTACTTAGAGACTAGTCAGAAAACTATTCACCAACAATAATATATATATATATAATCTTACATAAATATATGTGTATATAAATGATTTTATACATTATATGAGAGATTTTTACTTTTTTCTATGGAATTATATATAATTAATATACTATATGTAATTATAAAATATATAGTAATATATATCTAATATTATAATTATATAAGATAACAAATAATAGGCATATATTTTATGTATAATATATAATCACAAAGAAAAAAGGAAAAATTAGGACCAGGCAAGGTGGCTCGCACCTGCAGTTCCAGCATTTTGATAGGTTGAAGTGGGAAGATCTCTTGAGCCCAGGAGTTCAAGGCCGCCCTGGACAACATAGTGAGACCTCAGTTATATATTTTTTAAAAATTTAAAAAAGAAAATATTACTCTTTTATAATCCTGTTGCCATTTTCCAGAATGTTAAAGCTGGAAATACTGATGAGTTGAAAGAGACCTAAAAATCATCTAATTTAGCCCCCAAATTATACCTCTAAAAGAGGTAAAATATTAATTGACTGACCAAAGTTCTTCATTTGATACTTAACATTTGAAACTAACTTCTAAGTAAAGGCTTTATCAAATATATTTTTCCCATATATATGCTTCAATGGATACACCAAGCTTCCATAGCTATGAGTACAGCACTGCTACAAATGAATCTAAAAGGATATTAAGTATTAATAACAACAAAATGGTTGTAGGTCTGGTACAAGTACACTAGTTCAGAATAACCTTTGATAATGTATAATGGTACAATGTCATGAATTTTAAGGAATGCTTTTACAGATCAGATTTTTCTCCAGCGTTCAATCTACATAGAAGTCTTTAACAACTGTCTTCCAACATGTCTTATTCCCAAAAGGTGTATATATCAAATCCCAAAGTTAGTTTCCTAATTTCTCTCAAATTTATAATTAGCAGGGTTAGACAAGAGAAACCCGAAGGAAATAAACAACAATCACTTCGTGATGCAGAAGAGAGGGAGACCTAGGTTTCAAAACTGATGTGTAGAGTTTAAGTCTGGTTTTGTCCTGTTATTTTTGGCTCCTCCAGAGATGTAAATTAAACAACTAAGTGTCTTTTTTTCCTTTATGGATTGTATGTGAAATGCTTAGATGCTGAGCACAGAGAAGAGAATGAGGAATCTTTTCTTTCTTTTCCTGATGATAAAACTTTATGCCAGAGCTATTTTAAATTTTCAGTCCAAAAATACAATGCCCAACAGCTATTATCACCCATACATCAAGACTGCCACAAATGTGCCATCCACAAAAATCTCTCAGGAAGCTAGTAGGCTTTATGATTTTACAGGTTAATTAAAGAGAAAAACTGAGCATGTTTTCTTGGGCTTTATTCTACATGAACTATGTTAAATATTTTCCAATAAAGAGACAGGAATACTGATTGAAAACATGTAATACCACACATAAATAGTAATAAATAATTAACTCATTCTCCTTATTTACACGTGTTTATCTTTTGAAAATTTGTAGCCCATATGCAACCAAGTCTAAATCCTACCTGTACAAGTCTTTCACAAATCAACCATACTTCTGCTAATACCTTTCCTTAGGAGAACAAATATGGTGTTCCAACTTACATGAGACACATATTCAGTGTCCAGAATTATTGAATCAATTATTCAAACAAGTAAACAGATTTTAGTAATCACTCTATTAAAATGCTAGAAGTAGTTTATGCAAAACTCACTATGATTACCTACCTCAATAGATGGGGAACATGGAGGTCAATTTAAAAATTATAAGCATACATACTATTAATAACTGCATGCTAACTTATTCAAAACTACCAAGAATTTTTTTAATTCTTTAAATTTATAGATTTTTTTAAAGGGCAAACTAAAAAGAAAAATCAGGTAGACATCAGACTTCTACCATAAATGCAAGAAGACAATGGAGGAAGATATATTCTGAAGAAAAAAAAACATGTGGCACAAGATTTCTATATTTAAGAAAGTTGTTACTCGTAAAAGAAGAGAAAAAAAAAAGAAAAAGAAGTCTTTAGATTTACGGTGCTTCTAAAACAATTCCATTCATATAAATTCCATTTCATGTAAATTTTTTGAAAAAGTACCTGTATTCAAAGATGCACTCCAGTCAAAGACAAAACAAATCAAAATAAGAACCTAAAAATAGAGAAACTCCAGTATCCAAGGCCTGGCAATAAGCACTAAAATATTTAATTTAAAGAATTCAAAATAATTATTGAAAACATGATGATCAAAATTACAAATTACACTTTTAGCAGAAAATGCTTTTCAAATTTAGCATATTGAGCTAGTTAACCATCCTTGAGATATTTTGCAAAGCCTTCCCATTTAAACTTCTAAATTTCTTTTAGAATATTTTAATCTACAAAACTAAATAGACCTAAAGAAGATCAGAATAAATGAAGTTACAGACCACGTTCCTAGATAGGATGCCTCTATTGTAAATATGTCAATTAATCCAGTAATTAAATTAGAAATATAATTCCTCTGAAGGTTTTACTACTGTTTCTTTGAAATGTGACACTTTTTAAAGAAATGTTGGAAATAAAAAAATAAATAGATTAAAACGCCTAAAAATGCCCAAAAACATTTTGAAATGAAGAATAATGACAGGGAAACTAAAATATCAGACGTTAAAATATACTGTAAAGCAATGATGGTTAAAACAGTGTGCAATAAACAGGAGAGAAAAACTAATAGAATAAAAAGCCCACAAACAGCCAAAGTTTATAAAAGTAGCATTTCAAATTAGTAGGAAAAAGTTTAATTGTTCAATAAATGAGAAAACTGGATAATCTTTTGTGAAAACATATATTATCAGATTTCCATCTCATACTAAAAACCATATTATAAGAAAATAAAGGAGAATAACTAGTTATAAAATGAAGAAAGACTTTAAACAGAAAACAAAGAAAAAGTTTAAAAGATATGATTACATAAAACTAAAACTTCACATCTATGCAAGGAATTTAAAAAGGTAATTCACAAAAAAATAAATAAAATAGTCAAAAAATTGCAAATTGAAACAGTAAATAACCTTTTTATTTTAGAAAAAGTTTATTTGAAAAACACAGCTAACCAACAGACTGGATAAAAAGTCTCCCTTATTGAGTAATGGTGAAAGTCAAAATGTTCATTTTAGTTATAGAAGAATGTTCATTATAGTTGATTTAAAAATAATTTAAAAATCCATAAAACTGCCACTCAGAGATGATTACTACTATCCGTTGGTATATGTACTTTAAGTCATTTTTAGTGGTGTGTAAGTGTATGTATATACACAAACATGTACACACAAGTATTCATAACTTAACTCTCTTTTTTTTTTTTTTTGAGATGGAATTTCACTCTCGTTGCCCAGACTGGAGTCCAATGGCGTGATCTCAGCTCACTGCAACTTCCACCCACTGGGTTCAAGTGATTCTCCTGCCTCAGCCTCCCAAGTAGCTGGGATTACAGGCATGCACCACCACGCCCCGCTAATTTTGTATTTTTAGTAGAGACAGGGTTTCTCCATGTTGGTGAGGCTGGTCTCGAACTCCCGACCTCAGGTGATCCACCCACCTCAGCCTCCCAAAGTGCTGGGATTACAGGTGTGAGCCTCTGGCCTGGCCAACTTAACTTATTTTTTTAAGACTAGATCATCAATATCTATTTTATTGACTACTTAACCATATTACCACAACTGTCTTTTTTTTTTCTTTTCTTTTCTTTTCTTTTTTCGAGATAGAGTCTCGTGTTTCCCAGGCTGGACTGCAGTGGCGCTATCTCGGGTCACTGCAACCTCTGCCTCCCAGGTTCAAGCGATTCTCCTGCCTTAGGCTCCCTAATAGCTGGGATTACAGGTGTGCACCATCACACACCCAGCTAATATCTTTGTTTTTTTTTTTTTTTTTTTTAAGGAAAGAAGAGGTTTCACCATACTGGCCAGGCTTGTCTCCAACTCCTGACTTCAGGTGATCCACCCAACTCGGCCTCCCAAAGTGCTGGGATTACCGGAGTGAGCCACCGCGCCCAGCTTGTCATTTAATATTAGATCTCTCCTCTTTTCTTTTCTTTTTTTTTTTTTTTTTTTTTTTTTTTTTTTTTTTTTTTTTTTAACTTGAACAATTCTGCTGGCTGGAATATGGGTAGAACAACTGAAACTCAAATAGCCATCTTGGAACTGGAGGTAGTACTGACAAACTACTGGTAGTATTGAAAAAGTATGGGTCTCTGATGATTTGGTGGAATAGTCATTATACTAGACTTAGAGAATCTACCATAAGAAATTTACATAAAAGAAAAATAAAGCACTCGATACATATTAGCTATTATTATGTCTGAAATGCATTTACTTTTTTTAATGCTCACAATACTACTTGACTTTAAAAGTTAATCATATAAAGAATCACAAAAACACACACTGAAACTATATCAGTGTCACTTCTAAGTATTAATTATATACAATTTTCCTTTATTTTTATTGCCCAGATGTTCTGTATTAAGCAAGAATTATTCTCATAATTTGAGGAAATATATATATAATTAAAATAAAGCACTACATATTGGAAAATAAAGTCCAGAGAACAGGTTAATATCCAGTCCAGCTCTTTAAGTTCTTTCTTCATAAAACCACACTGAAGGTAACAGAGAAACATCTTCAAAGAACCAATTTAGGTACGCCCTTGACCTTAAAAGAATCAATCTACTCTGAATTAATTGGAGCAAACAGAAGAAACAGGAAAGGACAGAAATCAAAGATAATTACATACTACATAAAAACTAGAGGAAAAAAACTAAAAACTAGTAAAAAAAAAAGGGGGGGGATAAAATCAACTTAACAACATAACAACCAAAAAAGCTCAATAATTTACAAGAACCAAAAATACTTTTCTTAATGTTAAGTGCACCAAACATTTTTCTTTCTGTTAAAATAATTTGTAATTGTTCTTAGTGTCATGGCTGAACTTTAAGTTTTTCAAATATTATAATGGACCCAAGGAAGAGCAAATCAACAAATTCCTCTATCAGTGATCATCTCCAAATATAAATTATATATAACTAATCACTCTGACACTATAGTACTGGAGTCAACATACAGCTTCCACTTGCCTTCCCTACACAACTGGACATTTGAATGTTGTAATTCTAATTGACAAGAAACTGAGACAGAGAAGACAGCTAAAAAAA
The DNA here is from genome assembly GCF_007565055.1 of Rhinopithecus roxellana. Lineage (NCBI taxonomy): Eukaryota > Metazoa > Chordata > Mammalia > Primates > Cercopithecidae > Rhinopithecus > Rhinopithecus roxellana. The sequence continues at coordinate 26,025,514 of NC_044565.1, forward strand.
AAAAAAAAAAAAAAAAAAAAAAACTTTCTAGTAAGCTTATATACTTCTATTGAGAGTTAGTATTTTCATTTTTCACAAATACAGTTTTATTATTTTATACCATAATTATAATGGACCCCTACTCCATAATCAGGAGTTACTTTTAGTTAAAAACAAAAATCCTCTGAATTCTCTTAAAATGGCCAGATGAAAAAGACACACTTGTTTTTATCAGATAATGACAAAAATTACACAACCCATGATGTCTTTTTTCATCTTTTCTCACAGAAAATTCAGAGTAAAGCACTGAAATATAGTACATTTCTTAAATCGGTTTCCTGGTGTTTATTTCCTCTTCCCATTAGTCATACCTCCTATCTACCATCATTTTCATTACTATATTACTGTTCATTTAACCCCAGTATTTATAGGTCTATCTTTTATCAGAAGGTATCTCAAATTATTTTCGGAAGTAGGTAGAAACATACAATGAATTAATAAACTGGAATATCCACAATATGAAAACAATGCAGTCTTTTGACTACATTTTAAATTACCAAACAGCCTAAAATGAGATATTATATTCCCATCTGAAGAAGATAAAGTCACACAAGAAGCAAATAACTCTCATGGGATCTCTAGCAAATAACTGTCATTGGATCTCTTGCAAGTAACTTTCATAGGATCTCTTGGTTGAATCAATTGACCTCAAAAAAAAAAAAAAGACCCCTAATCTCTTGCTCTATATTAGGCAAAAACCTTTCCATTTACTCATGATTCACTTTACACTGAATTCCTACAATTTTTTATTCCAAATCCTATTTATTTTATCTTAAGAAAATTCAAGAACTGTGTTAACAGCTATATTTTATTTCCCCAAGTCTATATAAGGGATCTGCATCTTGCTATACAACTGCAGACAGGCTTCTATGAGGGTTTGTTTTGTTTGTTTGTTTGTTTTGACTGGGGTTTTTTACATCCAAAATTTCACTATTGCAGTGACCACAGTGTTGGAAAATGGCTCCTAAGCTGGAACCAGAACAAGATTTCAAAAAATGTATAAATAATCATTTCAAGAACACATCTTTCCCTATTTTATCCTACAAAGACAATATTTTATTCAGGAACCACAAACTGTCAACTTCTCAGCATACCCAAAATCCCACTTAGCTCTGTATTGTAAATAGTGTAGTATTTCACTACCACATCAATAAATACAATTCTTAAAAGAATCATTTTTATGTTTGATTCACATTTGTTGTGCATATGCCAATAAACCTAAGGTATTTGTAATGTTAGACTCTTAAAAATCTTTAGCTTACAAAAGGGTCAAACAATCCAAAAACAGCAAAAGGTCTAACCATGGAGACAAGTACGGACAAAATCTAAAATAAGGAATCACAGCATAAACTGGTATGACACTCTGTTGTACTAATCCACCTCACTCTCTCCTTATATCAATCCTCTTTTTTTTTTTTTTTTTTTTTTTTACAGTGAGTGTAAAGGACTGGCTATTGAAACACAGTCCACGAAATAGGGAGTACTATCCTAATGTTTTAAAACCATGATTTACCTCATCAAAAAGCTGGAAAAAAAAAAAAAAAACAAAGCCATTGGTAATTTAACAATCTTGAATAGAGTAAACAAAAAATACTTATTGTACATATTTCTAGTGATATCTGTAGAAGAGTATTAAGAAAGCATTATCTTTTCTCAGTCTTAGGAAAATTAGTCTTTTCTATTCTCCTTAATTAATGAGAACAGTATAGAAATAAAACACTTTCTAACAGCACAAAGAAGAATTACCAGTTGTGTCATCAGAGTTTTGCTCAGAAGCAGAATACAAAAATTATCCTCATTCAATGTCTCCTAACAAAACTTTGTCTCCACCAATGCATTCCATTATTAATTATCCTATCAGAGAATATTTTCAATTATAACTTTGGCAACATCAAGAGAGTATTTACTCTGTAATTATTTGGTCTACACACAAGAGAGTGTGATTTAGCTCATTTCCTGTAAAATGTCATTAATGGAGTCTAATTCCAGGTAAAATGAGGTAAGTATACTGAAACTTCTCTGAATAGTTATAAAATGTTGACAGAAGTCTTGGAGCAGCTATTTAAAGACTGAAAAAGTAAATCCTAGCAGGTAGATTGAAGAAGAAGACCAGAAGTTGAAGTATTACACAATTGGCACTAAGTTTACCTTTTTTTTTTTTCCTTCCTTTATCTCCTAGCCTGGACTCAATGTATCAGTGATTTGGAAGTAGGCAAGGAAACTCCAAGACCAGTCGTCTAGTTCTGGCTCAAGGAGCAGAAAAGGAACACCTAATGCACAGAGAAAATAAAGAAATGCCCCTTTTTTTCTTTCTTTTCTCTATCTCACCATAGCCCACCTAGCAATCTCTAGGCAAAAGTGGCAATGGCCACTAAAGAAAGCCCACAGGAGCTCAAACTCTAAGGGAGAAAAACCTTTCTCCCCACTCAGTGGAGCTACAGGGCCAAGAGGGTGCATCCAAATCCCAGTTATTTTTCCTTTCTCTCTGTCCTCCCAGAGCTTACCTTGGGATGAAAGGGCAAATGGGGAAGTCCACACCAAAGTGAAGTAACAAAAGACTCACCTTTCTAGCCAGAGGACAAAAAAGAAAAGCACCAGGAAACTGAAAATCGATAGAACATAAAGATTACAAAGAAAAAAAAAACTAAATTGTCCCTACTCACAGATAACGTAATTATCCATGCTGAATATACCAAGGAATCTCAAAAAAAAAAGAAACCTACAACAAATAAGTGAGTTTGACAAGCTTGTACAATATAGGGTCAATATCAGTATCATAAATATCAACAATACTTCTATAAAATGGAAATAAACAATTTAAAACCAAAAAATTTTAATATCATATATAACAGTTCAAAAAATATGAAATAATTGATATGACTCTAGCAAAATATATACATGATTTAGATAATAAAAACTACAAAATGCTAACTGAAGAAATAAAAAAAGACCTAAATGAATGGAGAGATATACCATGTTCAGTAATTGGAAGAGCCAACATAATAAAGATGTCAATACTACACAAATTGAGCCACAGATTTGATGCAATTGCAATTAAAATCCCAGCAGGAATTTGTATAGATATAAACAAGCTGATTCCAGAATTTATATAGAGAATCAAAGAAACCAGAACGTTAAAACACTTATTAAAAAGAAGAATAAAGTGAGAGGAATTACACTATTAAATTTTAAGATTTATTTTAAAGCTACAGTAATCAAGACACTGTACTACTGGGAAAGGGATAGATACCAGTGATACTAATAGACATCAGTAGAACAGAACTGACATTCCAAAAATAGATTCACAGTAATATAGCCAGTGATTTTTGACAAAACTGCAAAACAATTCAATGAGAATAGTCTATTAATTAAATGGTGTTGGAACAACTGGAAAAGACAGAAACTGGGGAAAGGAGGAAAGGGAGAAAGAAAGAAGAAAGGAAAGAAGGAAGGGAGGGAGGCAGGGAAGGGGAAAGGGGAGGGGAGAAGGGAAGGGGGAAGGGAGGAAAGGAAGAGAGGAAGTTGGGGAAAGAGAGAAAGATAAAGAGAAGAAACCTTGAACTAGATCTTATACCTCACACAAAAATTAACTGAAAATTGCTCATAGATCTAATTGCAAAATCTGCATTTGGAAGAAAATCTTCATGGCCTAGCATAAGACAAACAGTTCTTAGACATGACACCAAAATCATGATTCACTTTCTAAAAACTGATAAATTTAACTTCATCAATATTAAATGTTTTATTCTACAAAAGACACTGTTAAAAAGCAAACTACTGAGTGGAAGACAATACCTGCAAATCACATATCTGGCAAAGGATTTGTATCCAGAATACATAAACAACTCCCACAATTCAAAAGTAAGAAACAAACAATCCAATTTAAATTGGGGAAAAATGTTTGAATAGACACTTCACCAAAGAGTACAACTCAATGTAAAATAAATATGATGAAAAGATGCTCAAGATCATTAGCCATTATATAAATGCAAATTAAAACCATAATAACCTATCACTACACGTATAAAACCTAGGGGGAAAGCTAACAATACAAAGTGCTGAGTGAGGATACAGAGCAACTGGAATGCTCAGATATTGCTGGTGGAAATGCAAAATAGCCCTACCATTCTGAAAAACAGTTTAGCCATTTCTTTTCTTTTTCTTTTTTTTTTTTTTGAGACGGAGTCTCACTCTATCACCAGGCTGGAGTGCAGTGGCACGATCTCGGCTCACCACAACCTCCAACTCCCTAGATCAAGCGATTCTCCTGCTTCAGCCTCCCAAATAGTTGGGATCACAGGCACGCTAATTTTTGTATTTTTAGTAGAGATAGGGTTTCATCATGTTGGCAAGAATGGTCTTGATCTCCTGACCTTGTGATCTGCCCACCTTGGCCTCCCAAAGTGCTGGGATTACAGGCATGAGTCACCCCATCTAGCCTAGCCATTTCTTAAAAAGTAAAACTGCACCTACCCTAAGACCCAGCAATCTCATTCCACAGTATTTACCATAGATAACATATGTTCACGTAAAAACTTATACGCAATAGTTTACAGCAGCTCTAGTAACTGCAAACAAACCAAATGCCAATCAACAGCCAATTCTATAAACAACTTGTAGTACATCCTTACAATGGAGTAATACTCAACAATAAAAAGGAATAAACTATTGACACACACAATAATTTGGATTGGCATCAGAGGTATTCTGCTGAATGAAAGAAGCCAGTCTCAAAAGTGTACGTATGTATAATATATGTCCCATTCTCAAGGAGACAGAACTACAGTGACAGAAAACAGATAAGTTATTTTCAGGATGTAGTGACTGGGAAAAAATATGTGACTATAGCACAGGAAAAACATGTGAGTATAAAGGAAAAACGTGACTATAAAGGAATAGAAATCGATAAAATACATATATATATATATATATATATATAGCTAGAAAGTCCTAGCTATGAAGGGTTTTCTTGAAGCAGCTTGAAAATTACAAAACACTTCTAAATAATATATGGGTCAAAGAGAAGTCTCAGGAGAAATTTGAAAATATTTTCAACTAAATGAAAATGAAACCACAACTTGCAGGATGCAGTAAAAGCTGTGCTTACAAAGAAATTTAAAGTTGTTGGATTCCAAATGCATTACATTTTGGATCAGGCAAAATTATAGGGATAGTAAAAAGATTAGTGGTTGTCAGGGATTGGGAAAGGGAGGGGAAGGGATGAAGAGGTGGAATACATAGGACTTTTAGGGCAGTGAAACTATTCCGTAATATCGCAGTGGTATATGTCATTTTATATTCTTAAGAACTATAGAATATACAATGCAAAAGGTAAACCCTAATGTAAGCTATAGCTTTAATTAATAATAATGGTCAATATTGGCTCATCCATTATTTAAAAAAAAGTATTACACTAATGCATGATGTTAATAACAGGGGAAACTGCCTCAGGGTGAAGGTGAAGGGGTATTTGATAACTCTGTACTTTCCCTTCAACTTTTCTGTAAACCTAAAACCATTTTTCTAAAAAATAAAGTCAACCAGGAAAGGTAGTTCACGGCTGCAATCCCAATACTCTGGGAGACGAGGCACGAGGATGGTTTGAACACGGCAGTTTGAGACCAGCCTGGGCAACATAGCAAGACCCCATTTTAACAAAAGATTTTTTTAAAATTAGCCAGGAGTAAGGAACAAAATGGCTGACTAGACACAGCAAGAAGTGCTGCTGAGAGACACCAAAATATTGAGTAAACCAGCATACTTCAAACAGATCTTCAGAGAGAAAACACTGAGACTCAGTAGAGAGGCAATGAAGACACTGAGGCTGAAGAGTGGGGAAGCTAGGATCCCCGCATGGAGCTGCTGGGTGCCAGCACTAGTTCCCAGCCTTGAATGGCTCCTAGGGAAAGGGGGAGTGACATTGAGGGTGGGATGGCCCACTCTTGCCACGAAACTCTGGGAACCCAGCTACAAGAGATCCCATAACACTACTACGCCCAACCACAGACAGTTAAATTAACAGGCAGATCTCCCTGGAGAATAGTCAGAGGCATAACTCCAACCTGAGCAGAGCCCAGGGAGTTTTGCACACAGAGCAGCTGCAGCAAAATGTGGCCATAGGCGCTCACCCTTCAAGGCTATCCATCTTCTTGTGAGTAGCTCTAGCCCCAGCTGATCACTAAGCCAAGAGACACCAGGACATCTTTACCCTGGGACTGGAGTACATCTGTTCTGCAGTCCCTCTGCCCAGCAGCCCTTTGAAAGGTCTCAGTTTGGCTGCTCCCACAGGAGTGTGTGCACAGCGTAGCCTCTATTGTGCAGCCTGGGTGCCATGCTGGCAGCCCTGTCTGAGTGCCTTCCCAATGGCCTGAGAGCACTTTGGATCCACTGGTACAGGCAGTGACCATCCCAGAGGGGCCGAAGGATGGAGCTGTGGGCCCAGTTCCAACACTCCAGAGTTTCAGCATGCAGCTTGGGAGTATGAAGCTAAGATCTGTGGCCAATTCTTGAGCAGGGGAGGAGCCCCCACTCTGAGAACACTGAAGACAGGCGGGATGTGGCTTCATGGGCTGGCACAGGAGTGGGGCATGCCTCCCTCTGCAGGGCCAGTCTGGGAAGGGTGTACCCTGTTTGCCAGCCACAGCCTCTGATAAAGGGAGCACCATGGCCCAGAACACCCAACAAATGAAACACAGGTGCAGTGCCGTGATGGAAGGGGCTCCCCTAAGGCCCAGGAGTGGACCTGGTGAGAGAGTCATCTCTCTCCCACACACACCACAGAGCACTGCTGCTAATACGCTGAAACACAAAAGAGCTGTGTGGCTGAGTAAGAGCCTATCTGCCAGCCATTATACAAAAGTGCTATCGACAGGATTACAGCCAAAATTACAGCACCAAAAATATTTTGCCAGTAAATATTGCCTCTAAAACCCAAGGCATGAATCTAGCCACAAAAAAAGATGTCATACAGAGTGTTGGCCCTCTGAATGCACTCAGATGTGAAGCCAATTTACTATACTCAACAGAATCTGGATGGCAAGGTAGCTCATTGAGATCCAGAAAAAGGTTGAAACCCAATCCAAGGAATCCAAGATATTCAGTAAAACAACCCAAGAGTTGAAAGAAGAAACTGCCATTTCAAGAAAGAACTGAACTTCTGAAATTGAACATTAACAACAAGAATTTCAAAATACAGTTGGAAGTATTAACAGCAGAACAGACCAGGGTGAGTAAAGAATCTTAAGAGTTTGAAGACTGGTTCTTTGCATCAACTCAAACAAAAATAAAGAAAAAAAAATTTTTAATGGACAAAAACTCCAAGAAATATGGGATTACGTAAAGAGTCCAAATCTATGACTCATTGGCATTCCTGGGAGAGAAGAACTTGGAAAAAATATTTGAAGATATACTCCATGAAAAATTCCCCAACTCACTCAAGAGGTTGACATGCAAATTCAAGAAATATAGAGAACCCCTGAGTGTTACTATACAAGATGACCAGGCCCAAGTCACAGTCATCAGACTCACCAAGGTCAATATAAAAGAAAATAATATAAAGGCAGCTAGAGAGAAGGGTCAAGTCACTCATAAAGGAAACAGCATTAGGCAAGCAGCAGACCTCTCAGCAGAAACCTTATAAGCCAAAAGAGATTGGAGGCCTATTTTCAGTGTCCTTAAAGAAAAGAAATTCCAACTAAGAATTTAACATCCCACCAAACTAAGCTTCATAAGCAGAAAAGTAAAATCCTTTTCAGACAAGCAAACACTAAAAGAATTCATTACCACTAGACCAGCCTTAAAAGAGGTGTTGAAGAAAGCACTAAACACAGAAATGAAAGAATTATACTGACTGCAACAAAAACACACCTAAGTACATAGCCCACAGACTCTATAAAGTAACTACGCAATCAGAGCTATAAAACAACCAGCTAATAACACAGTAACAGTAACAAAATCTCACATATCAATACTAACCTTGAATATAAACAGTTTAAATGCCCCACTTAAAAGGCAGAGAGTGGCAAGGTGAATAAAAAGACGGCCCAATTATCTGCTCTCTTCAGGAGACCCATTTGACATGTAACAACACTCATAGACTCAAATTAAAGTAATGGAGAAAGGTCTATTATGCAAATGGAAAATAAAAAAGAGCAGGGATTGCAATTTTTTTTTAATTTTTTTCATTTATTTATTTATTTATTTATTTATTTATTTATTTATTTTTATTATACTTTAAGTTCTAGGGTACATGTGCATAACGTGCAGGTTTCTTACATATGTATATTTGTGCCATGTTGGTGTGCTGCACCCATCAACTCGTCAGCACCCATCAATTCATCATTTATATCAGGTATAACTCCCCGATGCAATCCCTCCCCCCTCCCCCCTCCCCATGATAGGCCCCAGTGTGTGATGTTCCCCTTCCCGAGTCCAAGTGATCTCATTGTTCAGTTCCCACCTATGAGTGAGAACATGCGGTGTTTGGTTTTCTGTTCTTGTGATAGTTTGCTAAGAATGATGGTTTCCAGCTGCATCCATGTCCCTATAAAGGACGCAAACTCATCCTTTTTTATGGCTGCATAGTATTCCATGGTGTATATGTGCCACATTTTCTTAATCCAGTCTGTCACAGATGGACATTTGGGTTGATTCCAGGTCTTTGCTATTGTGAATAGTGCCGCAATAAACATACGTGTGTATGTGTCTTTATAGCAGCATGATTTATAATCCTTTGGGTATATACCCAGTAGTGGGATGGCTGGGTCATATGGTACATCTAGTTCTAGATCCTTGAGGAATTGCCATACTGTTTTCCATAATGGTTGAACTAGTTTACAATCCCACCAACAGTGTAAAAGTGTTCCTATTTCTCCGCATCCTCTCCAGCACCTGTTTCCTGACTTTTTAATGATTGCCATTCTAACTGGTGTGAGATGGTATCTCATTGTGGTTTTGATTTGCATTTCTCTGATGGCGAGTGATGATGAGCATTTTTTCATGTGTCTGTTGGCTGTATGAATGTCCTCTTTTGAGAAGTGTCTGTTCATATCCTTTGCCCACTTTTTGATGGGGTTCTTTGTATTTTTCTTGTAAATTTGTTTGAGTTCTTTGTAGGTTCTGGATATCAGCCCTTTGTCAGATGGGTAGAATGCAAAAATTTGCTCCCATTCTGTAGGTTGCCTGTTCACTCTGATGGTAGTTTCTTTTGCTGTGCAGAAGCTCTTTAGTTTAATGAGATCCCATGTGTCAATTTTGGCTTTTGCTGCCGTTGCTTTTGGTGTTTTAGACATGAAGTCCTTGCCCATGCCTATGTCCTGAATTGTACTACCTAGATTTTCTTCTAGGGTTTTTATGGTATTAGGTCTAACATTTAAGTCTCTAATCCATCTTGAATTAATCTTCGCATAAGGAGTAAGGAAAGGATCCAGTTTCAGCTTTCTACTTATGGCTAGCCAATTTTCCCAGCACCATTTATTAAATAGGGAATCCTTTCCCCATTTCTTGTTTCTCTCAGGTTTGTCAAAGATCAGATGGTTGTAGATGTGTGGTATTATTTCTGAGGACTCTGTTCTGTTCCATTGGTCTATAGCTCTGTTTTGGTACCAGTACCATGCTGTTTTGGTTACTGTAGCCTTGTAGTACAGTTTGAAGTCAGGTAGCGTGACGCCTCCAGCTTTGTCCTTTTGACTCAGGATTGTCTTGGCAATGCGGGCTCTTTTTTGGTTCCATATGAACTTTAAAGTAGTTTTTTCCAATTCTGTGAAGAAACTCATTGGTAGCTTGATGGGGATGGCATTGAATCTATAAATAACCTTGGGCAGTATGGCCATTTTCACGATATTGATTCTTCCTATCCATGAGCATGGTATGTTCTTCCATTTGTTTGTGTCCTCTTTGATTTCACTGAGCAGTGGTTTGTAGTTCTCCGTAAAGAGGTCCTTTACATCCCTTGTAAGTTGGATTCCCAGGTATTTTATTCTCTTTGAAGCAATTGTGAATGGAAGTTCATTCCTGATTTGGCTCTCTGCTTGTCTGTTACTGGTGTATAAGAATGCTTGTGATTTTTGCACATTAATTTTGTATCCTGAGACTTTGCTGAAGTTGCTTATCAGCTTAAGGAGATTTTGGGCTGAGACGATGGGGTTTCCTAAATATACAATCATGTCATCTGCAAACAGGGACAATTTGACTTCTTCTTTTCCTAACTGGATACCCTTGATTTCTTTCTCTTGCCTGATTGCCCTAGCCAGAACTTCCAACACTATGTTGAATAGGAGTGGTGAGAGAGGGCATCCCTGTCTTGTGCCAGTTTTCAAAGGGAATTTTTCCAGTTTTTGCCCATTCAGTATGATATTAGCTATGGGTTTGTCATAAATAGCTCTTATTATTTTGAGGTACGGTCCATCAATACCGAATTTATTGAGCGTTTTTAGCATGAAGGGCTGTTGAATTTTGTCAAAAGCCTTTTCTACATCTATTGAGATAATCATGTGGTTCTTGACTTTGGTTCTGTTTATATGCTGGATTACGTTTATTGATTTGCATATGTTGAACCAGCCTTGCATCCCCGGGATGAAGCCCACTTGATCATTGTGTCTCTGCCAGGCTTTGGTATCAGGATGATGTTGGCCTCATAAAATGAGTTAGGGAGGATTCTCTCTTTTTCTATTGATTGGAATAGTTTCAGAAGGAATGGTACCAGCTCCTCCTGGTACCTCTGGTAGAATTCAGCTGTGAATCCATCTGGTCCCGGACTTTTTTTGGTGGGTAGGCTATTAATTGTTGCCTCAATTTCAGAGTCTGCTATTGGTCTATTCAGGGATTCAACTTCTTCCTGGTTTAGTCTTGGGAGAGTGTAAGTGTCCAGGAAATTATCCATTTCCATATGCTGGTGACGTACTAATGGGGTTTTGGTGTGAGTGTCCTTTCTGTTTGTTAGTTTTCCTTCTAACAGTCAGGACCCTTAGCTGTAGGTCTGTTGGAGATTGCTTAAGGTCCACTCCAGACCCTGTTTGCCTGGGTATCAGCAGCAGAGGTTGCAGAAGATAGAATATTGCTGAACAGCGAGTGTACTGTCTGATTCTTACTTTGGAAGCTTCCTCTCAGGGGTGTACTCCACCCTGTGAGGTGTGGGGTGTCAGACTGCCCCTAGTGGGGGATGTCTCCCATTTAGGCTACTCAGGGGTCAGGGACCCAATTTGAGTAGGCAGTCTGTCCGTTCTCAGATCTCAACCTCCGTGTTGGGAGATCCACTGCTCTCTTCAAAGCTGTCAGACAGAGTCGTTCGCGTCTGCTCAGGCCTCTGCTGCTTCCCCTGTTGTTTTTATAGCTGTGCCCTGCCCCCCAGAGGTGGAGTCTATAGAGACAGGCAGGTTTCCTTGAGCTGCTGTGAGCTCCACCCAGTTGGAGCTTCCCAGCGGCTTTGTTTACCTACTTAAGCCTCAGCAATAGCGGGCGCCCCTCCCCCAGCCTCGCTGCTGCCTTGCGTTTAGATCGCCGCAGACTGCTGTGTTAGCAATGAGGGAGGCTCTGTGGGCGTGGGACCCTCCCAGCCAGGTGAGGGATATATTCTTCTGGTGTGCCGGTTTGCTTAAAGCGTGGTATTGGGGTGGGAGTTACCCGATTTTCCAGGTGTTGTGTGTCTCAGTTCCCCTGGCTAGTAAAAGGGATTCCCTTCCCCCTTGCGCTTCCCAGGTGAGGCGATGCCTCGCCCTGCTTCAGCTCTCGCTGGTCAGGCTGCAGCAGCTGACCAGCACCGATTGTCCGGCACTCCCTAGTGAGATGATCCCAGTACCTTAGTTGAAAATGCAGAAATCACCGGTCTTCTGTGTTGCTCGCGCTGGGAGTTGGAGACTGGAGCTGTTCCTATTCGGCCATCTTGCTCCGCCCCCCAGGGATTGCTATTTTTATATCACACAAACCAGATGTAAACCAACAACAAGCAAGAAGGACAAAGATGGGTATTACATAAAGATAAAGAGTTCAATTCAACAAGACTTAACTATACTAAATATATACACACTGCACAATGAAGCAGCCAGATGCATAAAACAAGTTCTAGTGGAAGCCTTGAACACCCTACTGACAGTATTATACAGATCATCGAGATGGAAAACTAACAAAGAAACTCTGGACTTAAACTTGCCGCTTAACCAACTGGACCTAGTAGACATCTACAGAGCACTGTACCCAATAACCACACATATACTTTCTTCTCATACACACATGGAATATATTCTAAGATCAACCACATGCTTGGTCATATAGCAAGACTCAATTAATTTAAAAAAAATTAAATCACCCCACACACACTCTCAGATCACAGAACTATAACAAGATAAGAATGCTCACTCTCACCATTCCTATTCAATATAGTGGTAGAAGTCTTAACCAGAAAAATCAAGGAAGAAAAAGAAATAAAAGACATCTAACAAGGAAAAAAGAAGTCAAACTATCTGTCTTCATTGACTACATGATTATGTACTTAGCAGACCCTAAAGACTCCACCAAAAGGCTTCTGGAAGTGATAAAGGACTTCAGCAACATTTCAGAAGACGAAATCAATGGACAAAAATCAGTAGTATTTCTATACACCAATTACATTATAGCAGAGAAGTAAATCAAGAATGCAATCCCATTTACAATAGATACACACACACACACACACACACAGAGAAATGCCTAAGTATACATCTAACAAAAGAGGAGAAAAAAAAAATTTTTTTTTCAGATGGAGTCTCACTCTGTCACCCAGGCTGGAGTGCAGTGGTGCCATCTCAGCTCGCTGCAACCTCCACCTTCTGGGTTCAAGCGATTCTCCGGCCTCAGCCTCCCGAGCAGCTGGGACCACAGGTGCATGCCACCATGGCCAGCTAATTTTTTGTATTTTTAGTAGAGATGGGGTTTCATTATATTAGCCAGGATGGTATCTTTCTCCTGACCTTGAGATCTGCCCGCCTTGGCCTCCCAAACTGATGGGATTACAGGCATGAGCCACCACGCCTGACCGAGAAGAAAGACTTCTATAGAGAGAACTACAAAACGCTGCTGAAAGAAACCAGAGATGACACAAACAAATGGAAAAACATTCCATGCTCATATTTAATAGATTGGAAGAACCAATCTTGTTAACATGGCCATACTGCTCAAAGCAATTTACAGATTCAACACTACTTCTACCAAACTACTAACATCATTTTTCAAATAATTATAAAAACCTACTCTAAAATTCATATGGAACCAAAAAAGAGCCTGAATAGCCAAAGCAATCATAAGCAAAAAGACAAAGCTGGAGGAATCATATTACCTGACTTCAAACTATATTATAAGGCTACAGTAATCAAAACAGCATGGTAGTGGTACAAAAACAGACACACAGACCAATAGAACAGAATAGAAAATCCAGAAATAAAGCCACACACCTACAACCATCTGATCTTTGACAAACTCAAAAAAAAGAGCAGTAGGGAAAAGACTCCTTGTTCAATAAATGGTACTGGGATAACTGGTTACCCATATGCAGAAGAATGAAACTGGACCCCTACCTTTCACCATATACAAAAATTCACTCAAGATGGATTAAAGAATTAAATGTAAGGACTAAAACTACAAAATTCTAGAAGAAATTCTAGGAAATACCTTTCTTGATATTGGCCTTGGCAAAGAATTTATGGCTAAGTCCTCAAAATCAATTGTAACAAAGATAAAAATTGACAAGTGTGACCTAATTATACTAAAGAGCTTCTGCACAGCAAAAGAAATTATCAATAAACAGGAACCTACAGAATGGGAGAAAATATTCACCAACTATGCATCCAACAAAGGTCTAATATCCAGAATCTAAAATGAAGTTAAATCAACAAGCAAAAAACCAATAATCCCAGTAACAGTGGGCAAAGGACCTGAACAGACACTTCTCAAAAGAAGGCATATGAGTGGCCAACAAATATATGAAAAAAGGGTCACCACCACTAATCATTACAGAAATGCAAATCACACATCTCACATATCAATACTAACCTTGAATATAAGCAGTCTAATCAAAAACACAATGAGATACCACCACACATTAGTCAGAATGGCTTTTGTTAAGACGTCAAAAAATAACAGATGTTGGTGAGTCTGCAGAAAAAAAGGGCACATTTACACACTATAGGTGGAAATGTAAATTAGTCTGGCCACTGTGGAGAACAGTTGGGCTATTTCTTAAAGAAGCAAGAGTTGAACTACCATTTGACCAAGCAATCCCATTACTGAGTATATATCCAAAGGAAAATAAATTGTTCTACAAAAAAAAAAAAAAAAAAAAAAAAAAAAAAAAAAATGCAACCCATATCTTCATTGCAGAGCTAGTCACAACAGCAAAAAAATGGAGTCAACCCAGGTGCCCATCCACATTAGACTAGATAAAGAAAATATAGTACACATACACCATGGAATGCTTTGCAGTCATAACAAAGAACAAAATTATATCCTTTGCAGCATCATGGACACAGCTAAAAGTCATTATCCTAAGTAAACTAATGCAAAAACAGAAAACCAAATACCACATATTCTCACTTATAAGTGGGAGCTAAACACTGGATACACACAGACATAAAGATGGGAACAACAGACACTGGGGACTACTAGAGGGGAGAGAGAATGATAGGGGCAAGGGCTGAAAAACTACCTGTTGGGTATTATGCTCACTACCAGGGTGGCAGATTCAGTTATACCCCACATCTCAGAATCACACAATATACTTTTGTAATAAACCTCCACGTGTACCCCCTAATTCTAAAATAAAAGTTGAACAAAAAAATTGCTGGGTGTGGTGGCACGCACCTGTAGTCCTAGCCACTTGGGAGTCTGAAGCAGGTGAGTCACTTGAGCCCAGATGTTTGAGTCTACAGTGAGCTGTGATCACACTACTGCATTCTAGCCTGGGTGACATAGCAAGACCTTATATCAAAAAACATATTATTATTTATTAAAATAAATTCTATTAGTGTAAAGAAACAAAAAAGAAACTCATACTCAAATATGGAAAAATGATAGTCCTAAATCCTATAAACATTGTTCACCAGTATCTCAAGAACGAGACAGCAGCAAGAAGTTCTAATCACTGTAAGTACAGAAGAAATTTTCACAATGCTCATAAATGGGAGGTTCACTGCCAAGCTTTCCTTACCCAATATCGAATTAGCCACAGAAATCTAAGAAAGATGATTTGCTTTAAAAAAAAGGGGGGGGGAAATAAAGTCAAGAACTGATTCTGATTTATGAAATGGGGGGTGGCAGTACCATTTTCATAGTTTTTTTTTTTTTTAACACGCTTCAGAGCTCCAAAAACAAATGTGAGAAATTAACACTAAAATAAACATATCGTCACTACCAATATCACCAACTACTTAAATGTACATGTATACAATTCTAGAAACACCAAACCAAACAGTATCCTTTCCTAATTATTCATAAAATGTTAAAACATGATGCCATAATCCACCACAGGTTATTTTTAAAGAGGAGAAACAGAGATGAAACATGCTATCACACCTTAAACTAGGGATCTCTATACAGTCTGTGTGTTGCGGGAAGGCATGTGTAGAGAAACGTGTGGAAGATGTTTTATCACAATAATTAGTAGGGTAGCCAGGCACCATTGGCAGCAGGTAGAGCCAGGGATGCTAGACAACCCGAAATATGTGGGATAGTCCTATAAAAAGAAGAAATATCCCACATCACTCTCAACTATCTGCTGTCCCAATGGACATTCATATAAGTCAAAAGAAAATGTCTTGAATTAGTTACCTGAACTCATAACTTAATGATAGTATTCATGAAATATGTTTTGCACAGCTTTAATATGCACTGAACTTATAGAAATGTAATAGCCATATAAATTAGGGGAAATTGAATTTTGTGGTTTTTTCAGAACTCTACAAAAGTTGCTCCGTAACTCAGAATATTAAGCACCAACTGTAATGCTGCTTACGGCATTTAAATTGGAAATACAGCATGCTGGAATGAGTTTGTACTTTAGCACACAAGGTATCTGTAAACAACTATCCAACTATTTCACTATGCTATCAATATTTCATTATGTCTTCAAGCATTTATAGATGAAAATATATAATATTTTGTTATAAATTGTTTTCATTTTATTTCCTGTTTATACTACATTTAGGGCATCATATCATTTTTTTGAATTGTGTAGATATATTATTAATAGCTATAAGTTTAATTATTTCAAGACCATAAAAGAGGCATCATAAAATATTCCTTATAAAAAGGCAGCATTAGGTTTGACAGAATTGAACCAATAAGTTAGACTATATCATTTCTCCCCTGGAATTCTGCAATACTTTCTCAATTAGGTCTCTTTTTGTTTAATCAGGCCTAGACACTGCTTACTGTAGAGGACTACGTGCTCGCAAACGAGATGTTCCCGATAAGTCCTGCTCTTGCAAACGAAGCAGGGCGTTCCTTCCCTGCAAACAGGGAGGACCAAGGAGCCAGCTGCAAACAGCAGACCCTGGGGGCTTGTTTATGTGTAAACATCTTGAAAATCCAGAAAGTCAGGGGAAGGTCAGAAAAACAACAATGTGTCTTGTGACTTGGTAACATTCCACAAACGACTATATAAAATAAAGCGGAGCGTGTCATTCGGGGCGGCCACCATGTTTGTCTTGTCTTGTGTTGTCTTGTGTGTTCATTCCTTTGTTTAGGAAACACGCGGACCCCAACACTTACCCTTACCAGTAAGCCTTCCTAAAAGACAAGCTTGATCACGCCCCTCTGCTATTCATAAATATTTAATAGGGCTGACAGTAAAAAGCCCAAATCCTCAAAATGGCATTCAAGACTCTGTGATATGATGGTATTAAATCTTTCTTTTCTGGAAATTGCTCTACCTCTCACAGTGAAAACTTTCTTCATTATTAAAGAACCTGGAACACCTCTACCTTCTGGCTCTTCTGCTTCTTTACTGAATGCTATTCTTAATCTCTTTTGCTGGCTACTCTTTTCCTCAACATCTCAATGTTAAAGAGTTTCTGTGCTCAGTCCTTGGAGTTCTCTCTTCTCTACTGACACTTATTTTCTACATGATTCCATCCAGTTCTATGATGAATTCCAGAATTATACTAGCAGCTTAGGCCTCTCCCATGAACCTCAGACTCATAAATCCAATCCAGTCACCCTACTTAACATTTCTACTTGGATGTCTTAGAGCTATCTCAAACTTAACATGTACAAAATCAAATTCTAAGACTTGGAACTATGAAACTACCAGAATAAAACACTGGGGAAATGCTCCAGAACATTGGATGGACAAAGATTTTTTTGTGTAGGACCTCAAAAACATAGGCAACAAAAGCAAAAATAGACAAACAGGATTACATTAAGCTTTGGCACAATAAAAGAAACAATCAACAAGGTGAAGAGACAACCCAAAGAATGGAAGAAAATATTTGCAAACTATCCATCCGACAAGGGACTAATAACCAGAATATATAAGGAGCTCAAACTCAATAGCAAAATAAAATCTCATTTAAAAATGGGCAGAAGATCTGAATAGACATTTTTCAAAAGAAGACATACGAATGGACAACGGGTATTTGAAAAAGGCTCTGGCTGGGCACCTTGGCTCAAGCCTGTAATCCCTGCACTCTGGGAAGCTGAGGTGGGTGGATCACCTAAGGTCAGGACAGTTCGAGACCAGGCGCCAATATGGTGAAACCCCGTCTCTACTAAAAAAAAAAATAAATAATTCACTGGGCGTGGTGGTGGGTGCCTATAATTCCAGCTACTCGGGAGCCTGAGGCAGAAGAATCGCTTGAACCTGGGAGGTGGAGGTTGCAGTGAGCCAATATCACGCCATTGCATCTAGCTTAGGCAACCAGAGCAAAACTCCATCCAAAAAAAAAGAAAGAAAGAAAGAGGAAAAGGAGAGGAGAGGAGAGGAGAGGAGAGGAGAGGAGAGGAGAGGAGAGGAGAGGAGAGGAGAGGAGAGGAGAGGAGAGGACAGGAGAGAGGTTCAACATCACTAATCATCAAAGAAATGCAAATCAAAACCACAATGATATCTCACCCCAATCAGAATGACTTTTATCAAAAAGACAGGGAATAGCAGGGTGCTGGCAAGGATATGGAGGATGGGGTACCCTCATACATTGTTGGTGGGAATGTAAATTAGTACAGTCACTACAGAGAACTGTATGGAAGTTCCTTAAAAAACTAAGAACAGAACTACCATATGAGCCAGCAATTCGACTACTGGGTATATAAAAAGATGAAATCAATATATCAAAGAGATATCTATACTTCCATGTTTATTGCAGCACTACTCACAACAGACAAAATATGGAATCAACCTAAATGTCCATCAATGGGTAAACAGATAAAATATGGTATATGGCCAGGCGCAGCAGCTCACGCCTGTAATCCCAGCACCTTGGGAGGCCCAGGAGGGTGGATCATGAGGTCAGGAAATCCAGACCATCCTGGCTAACCTGTAGAAACCCTGTCTCTACTAAAAATACAAAAAATTAGCCGGGCGTGGTGGCAGGCAGCTGCTTGGGAGGCTGAGGCAGCAGACTGAAGTGAACCCGGGAGATGGATTTTACAGCGAGCTGAGATCACCCCACTGCACTCCAGCCTGGGCAACAGTGCAAGACTCCGTCTCAAAAAAAAAAAAAAAGAAAAGAAAAGAAAATGTGGCATATATATACAGTGGAATATTACTCATCCATAAGAGGTGAAAGCCTGTCAGATGCAGCTACATGGATAGAACCAAAGGTCATTACATTAAGTGAAATAAGCCAAGCACAAAAAGACAAATATCACATGTTCTCACTCATATGTGAGAGCCTGAAAAGTGGATCTCATGAAGATGGAGAGTACACTGATGGTTACCAGAGGCTGGGAAAGGTTGGGGGAAGGTGGTGAAGAGAGTACTAATTGATACAAACATACACTTAGAGGAAATGAGACCTGATGTT
Source organism: Rhinopithecus roxellana (assembly GCF_007565055.1). Lineage (NCBI taxonomy): Eukaryota > Metazoa > Chordata > Mammalia > Primates > Cercopithecidae > Rhinopithecus > Rhinopithecus roxellana. The sequence continues at coordinate 26,044,536 of NC_044565.1, forward strand.
CAATAGGGCAATAGAGTGACTACATTAAACAACCAATTGTACATTTCAAAATAGCTAGAAGAGAATAACTGGAATGTTCCCAGCATAAAGAAAAGATATATATTTAAGGTGATGGATATCCCAATTACTCTGATTTGATTATATGAATGTATCAAATTATTACATATACCCGGAAAATATGTGCATATAATATGTATCAATAAAAAAGAAAAGGAAATATTCAGAAAAAAACAATTAAAATAGCAATAAAACAATAAATAATACTATTTTGTAAATCCTCCAGTGGTTTCCTTCTCACTCAAAGACAAGTCTTACATTGACTCTCAAGGCCTACATCAGTATTTACCAAACCTGGGTACATATTAGAATCAGCTAATAAAGGATACTTTTAAACTATACTAATGCCCAGGTTATAGCTTCAGTAACTCAGATTCAACTGGTCTAGAGTGTAGGGCATTGGTATTTACTGAATGAAAGGCTATGATTGTCAATAACCTGTCCAGCCTTTCCCAACACAGGGATGTCTACAACTCTGGCTAGCCAGAGTATCCCATTCCTCTGGTCTTGTTTAAGATTGAGCACGATTCAAGCTGAGTCATGTTCTGGGCTTTTGGTAAAGTTATCTGGCGAAGTATATGCTTAATGTTTAACATTATGTAAGCCCAGAGCTGCTGAAGGCCATCATTGTCACCCTTCATTGTTAAAGTTTCCTTAACAATAAAGTCTTAACAAAGAAAAGCAGACTGTTTAGCACACTAGACCCACGTGTGTTTAAAGGGAGATCCATTCCTGGAACTTTCAATTATATGTGCCAGTAAATTTCTTTTTTTTCTTTCTTTCTTTACTTTATTTTATTTTATTTTATTTTGACTAACGTAATTAAAGTTAGGTTTCTATCACTGGAAAGAAAATAATTCCTATCAGAATTATAAGCATGTACTTAGTTTTTAAATTCCTAAGAGTAGTTTTTTACCACCATCAGCCCTCAATTAGACAGTAAGACCCTAGCAGAAAAATTATTCTCTTCACAAACTTGTATCTATCACATTAATAGTACAGTGTCTGACAAACGGCAGATACTGAAATATTCATCTACCAATCAAAAGAGTTTGGGGTTTGCTTTTTTTTATATTTAAAACTTCACTTCATTTAGAAGTAACACTGAAGAAGGATATTTGCGTTTGCAGAAAGGATGGATTCTATGACTTTAAAGGTTTCTGTCACCACTTTGATTTTATGAGACTATAATCTCTTTTTATCAGTGACTTTCACCAGAAAGTTTCAGCTATCTCACTTCGTATCTCCCCAGTTTGGTCCTTTCAGTTCCCACCAATCAAGCATACTCCCAATCTCATTTCAAGGACACCATCCTTCTGAGATTTCTCTCAAGTGTTGCTCTATAATTAAGAAGGTCCTACCTTCTACAGATGATCAGACTCCCCATCGTCTTATAGAAAGTATTTTGTTAATTAACAGTCTTGGAACCAGTGCTGTATGAACATTCAGTGTTCCTCACTTTCACATTTGTCTACAAACATGAAGGCAAAATGCACTTCTACATATTTTCATTTACTACAATCGTTTATGTCTATCGAGTGGTAATAAATCGTATACCTTTTAAAAGGTTGTGCAGGCTGAGCGTGGTGGCTCACACCTGTAATCCAAGCACTTTGGGAGGCCAAGGCGGGCAGATCACAAGGTCAAGAGATCGAGACCATCCTGGCTAACACGGTGAAACCCTGTCTCTACTAAAAACTCAAAAAAGTAGCCGGGCGTGATGGCGGACTCCTGTGGTCCCATCTACTCAGGAGGCAGAGCTTGCAGTGAGCCGAGATCGCGCCACTGCACTCCAGCCTGGGTGACAGTGCGAGACTCCATCTCAAAAAAAAAAAAGATTGTGCAACTGACTGAAAAACATAAATAATGATAAATACATAAACAGATAAATAATGATTATTTATCGGTTTAAATTACAAAGGCCTAAAGAATAGACAGTGTCAATGTAACTAAGTTGTGCAATGCATGATATACATGTGTGTAACAATGATGTTTAAGTGCTTCCTAAATATATGCCTTTTCATATTTTTAGGCTAATACCAAACTCTGATACATAAACCCTCCACAAAATTGGGTTGACGTGTTTCTTTATATACCACTCAAAACAAGCACTACTAAAATATCTTGCTCCACTATGATTTGTACAGGTATACACCCAAAATAGTACCATCCAGAGGAGTCTTACTGATAAATGCTATATGATCAAGGACTATCACTAACTGGTTCTTTGAACTTTGTGCTGACTTTCATGTTTGGAACTCTGTAACACAAAACTGCCACAGTTGATTAAAAAATAAAAAAGCTGAACGAGATCTCTCCTAGTATAAAGACAGCATTTAAACATTCTATTAGTCTGATAGCATTAAACAGAATCTTCTGAACAATCTACCTAAAAGCTGAGATTCTCTGTAAATAACTGACTGTGCAAACTGGATTAATTATTTGAATATTTTTCTTGTGGAATCTTTACAGCTCATAAAATCCCCTGAGGCAGTTTCAAGCAGCTAAATGCCTTAAACTGGCAGTTCAAACATCACGATTAGAAAACACAGGCCGGGCACCATAGCACATGCCTATAATCCCAGAACTCTGGGAGGCCGAGGCAGGTGAAACACTTGAGCCTAGGAGTTTGAGACCAGCCTGGAAAACATGGCAAAATCTTGTCTCTACAAAAAATACAAAAATTGGCCAGGCATGTTGGCACGTGCCTGTAGTCAGCTACTCAAGAGAGTGAGATGGAGAGAACTACTCGAGCCTGGGAGGTTAAGGCTACAGTGAGCCAAGATCACACCACTGCACTCTAGCCTGGGTGACAAAGTGAGACCATGTCTCAAAAATCTTTTCTAAAAAGGGGGGTGTGGGGGGACAATGTACAAACCACAAAGTTTTCTATTTATCCTCTATCTTTGGCTCAGTATACTTACATGGTGCTTTCCTCTATGTTCTACTAATACATCTCTGGCACTTGAATCAAGCTATAGCTCCCTCTGTAGCAGAGTTTTTTTTTAAGACAAACACACAGACACTCCTTCACTGACTTTTTCCAAAAAAGTTTTCATTGAATAGAAGATAGACTCCAGAAAACAGCCCTTATGAAGGGATATGGCATGAACAGACCAGGCTCTGAACTAATATGTGTACATTTCATTCTAGTTTTAAAAAAAAAGAAGAAGAAGTAGGTTTTCAACTTCTGAGAGGGGAAAAAAAATTAGTTTTACTTATGATAAGCCACTCTTAGTCTTTAGAGAATGCCCTGGCCATTTTCTGTCTCTCAACTCAGAACTTCAACCTTTCAAATGATTTTTTAAAAAGGTTCAAACACTACAAAGCATCTGATTTAGTGAAAAGCACTTTAAATACCTCTCCAAGTACTCCCCACAGGATCAAAATGTCATAGAAATGTTGTAAACACTATCAGTCATGTTCCAGAGAACAATTTAAACAAACATTGTTTTGCTCTTTTGTCTGGAAAAGTAATTTCTGAAGTGAAGAGTTCAAAACTTTTAGCCCTACATACTACGCAGTAAGAAAAAAAAAAAAAATACATCTTTTAAGCATCAGAAGCAGAGTACACAATAGGCTTTGTCTTGTTAAACAAAAGAACATGCTTTTATTTTCAATCATTTCCAGCTGTATGATCTGGCCTTCACAGAATCAGAAATTAACAGCATATGGCATCTGGCTACCTGCACAGACTACATATAAAATTTGAAATCTTCAATAAGATTAACGAGTCTAGTGGTTGAAAGTGGAGGGGGAACCACCGAACACCATTTCTTATACAGAGGCAATAACTCTAACCAAAGAGGGCAAGAATAATCGTCCCTGCCTAATCAGATGTCAACTATATTCCTGTGAAGTGACTCATATCACAAGATCTTTATACTTCCTAGGCAACTTGTAAAATATACCACCACTGACTACGTAACTGTTCTGACTTTCAAACAGGAAAGGAATTCTACCAAAAACCCCTAGAACAAAAAATTTCTGGACTAATCCACCTCATGAGAGATACATGAGAGTGATGCTTTGGATCCAAATGGGCCAGAAAGAAGAAAAACACAAACGACCATCATTCTCATCATAAATAAATTCCACTAAATCTTAGTAGCAGAATGTCTTTAGTCTTTTTGCATAGAATCTTAGCCTAAGATTCAGCCATACAGCCCAAATCTCTAATCTGATTCTCAGCTAGCATAACATAAACCCTAGAACTTCCTTCCTGTAGTTGTACACAAATGGGGGGAATGAGTGTAGGACAGTAAAGAGTAAGTATCAGCAGGGTGCAATGGCTCACATCTGTAATCCCAGCACTTCAGGAGGCCAAGGCAGGAGGATCCCTTGAGCCCAGGAGTTCAAGACCAGCCTGGGCAACAATGTGAAACCCTGTCTTTATTTTTATATTAAAAAAAAAAAGGAAAAAGGGATAATAAGTATCAGCAAACTTAGAAGAAATATCTGCTCAAAACAGTCAAGACTGATCCTTTCCTCCCCCTCCCCAACACTTTCCTCTACAGCTTCAGACACCCAACACCTTCAAGTGTGCTCTTCACACTTTTAATCCTGTTTCATCTGGATCCTCTCCAAAATACTCTGAGTTGAGCTTCAGTGGGCCTAGAAGTCAAACAGTGCTACATTCTTTGACAGTTTACTTCATAACTCCTAGAAGAGAAAAACAATGTAATTTATTCACAAATATCATCAAAGGTGGGTTTGCTTAAAGTAATTTCATCAACAAAGTTTAATTCTGCCTTCAAGTCTTTGGATTTCATAAAAGAGTACTCAACAGTGCCTAACATGAAGACATGAAGAAAATCCAAACACATTTAGAAGCAGAACTGAAGTCTCTTAACGACATACAACTCAGAAAATACAAAATAAAAAGATGAGCAATCCACGAGGAATTAACTACTTTATTATTTTTAAGACATGCATGGTCTAAGGACAATCAACCACTGGAATTCCTAAATCAAAGACTCTTTTAGTGACAATAGAGGATTGCTAGATTCCAGTAGGACTCTCTAGATTTAATTTTTAAAAAATACTTAAAAGAATAACAAACATGTTTTCCCTCTCAGATTCTCCCTCTCTCTACAGTTCTCACCAGGACCCTGAAAGCCTGACAACATCAACGTATTGCACATCCTGAGGCACTAGGTCAACTGCAGGAATCTATCTATCGCAGCTGTTAATGTTTTATCTTCACTTGAAATTTCAGAAATGCAAATGCAATGTACCAACAGCTGTTCACACTTCCAATTTTTTCTTGCAAAGCAGGTCATGAAATGTGGCTTGCTAAATATTTGTAACACAGTTACCAATTTCTGTTTCAAGGCCTATAAATACTGCTGCCGCTAGTGTACAATCTGATTTCACTGCCCAGTAGTGAAACAGTGTGGCTGGAGGTCCACCAGAAAGGAGATATGTCTGCTTATTAAGGAACTGGAGCAGGCTGGGCGCTGTGGCTTACGCCTACAATCCCAACACTTTAGGAAGTCAAGGTGGGCGAATCACTTGAGGCCAGGAATTGGAGGCCTCATGGCCAACATGGTGAAACCCCATCTTTACTAAAAATACAAAATTAGCCAGGTATGTTTGCACACAACTGTAGTCCCAGCTACTCAGGAAGCTGAGCATAAGAATCGCTTGAGCCCAGGAGGCAGAGGTTGCTGTGAGACAAGATCGTGCCACTACACTCCAGCCTGGGCGATACAGCAAGACTGTCTCCAACAACAACAACAAAAAAGGAACTGGAGCAGACTAATAGCTAAAACACACACCACAACAGTCTGTTTAAATTAGAACATAGATACACTAGCATGTGTGCATGTACACATCAAATTAGTGTGCAATAAGAATTCTCAATACATACACTTAATTAAAATTTGTGAGGACCTATTGTTTTGTAATCTACTAGGATTTCATCAGACACAAAGAAAAATTACCTCAAGATACAATCTCTCTTCTAAAGTAAGTACACTAATAGGATAACTCTTAAAATTATTCCACATTATCAACCACTTTGAAATCCTAATGAAAGTTATGGATCCTCTCCCCAAAAATACATGCAGATATACTGATCTTGCATATAATTTCTTTTTTTTTTTTAAACAGAGTTTGATTCTGTCACCCAGGCTGGAGTGTAATGGCGTGATCTTGGCTCACTGCAACCTCTGCTTCCTGGGTTCAAGCGATTCTCCTGCCTCAGCTTCCCAAGTAGCTGGGATTACAGGCACATGCCACCATGCCCAGCTAATTTTTGTATTTTTTTAGAAGAGACAGGGTTTCACCATGTTGACCAAGCTGGTCTTGAACTCCTGACCTCAAGTGATCCACTCACCTCAGGCTCCCAAAGTGCTGAGATTTACAGGCGTGAGCCATCGCGCCCAGCCTATCTTGCATATTATTTCAGGGGGCTAATAGACCTCCTGAACCCTTTGAATGGGCCCCAGATTAGGAATCCCTGTTTAAAACAAATATATTTAAAGGTAAACCAAAGAAATGTGGGTTTCTTAGATGTAATCTGTCAAGATTATGTTTTTTGGAAGTACATTTTCATTAAGAAAAGGAAGGAAGTTTGGCAGAAAGAATAACATTTCTGATTTAAAAACTGGTAATCCCATGAGATTTCACTGATGGTATAAAGTTGTAAAATGAATTGGGAGGAGGTAACAGAAAAAATAAAGTGTGCATTCATAATTGGAGAAAATATTCTCTGAAGAAAAGAGAAAAGAGGAACTATAAAATTGTTAAATCTTAGAAGTTGATGGAAATGGCAACAAAAGTTTTCAGAAGAGAAATGGAATATAAACAATGCTTGGCTGGAAACAGCGATTCTGGTAGTACTAGCAATGGTGACGAGCCAAGGGAAGGCTACACAGATTAGAGGGTTAAGAGCATAGACTCCGAAAAATGATCCTGGATTGACTCCTAGATCTAAGCAAATTTTTTTCTTTTATAAAATTTGGATAAGATTTATAGATTAAATAAGAATACAACATAAATATAAATTTCCTGATTTTAATAATGTGATTATATAAGAGAATGCTGTTTTCCTGAAGATGTCATTATCTCTATAATGAACTCTAAAATTGTTTAGAAAAATATATATGGATAATAAAAGGAGAAAGCAAATATGGAAAAAATGCTAACATTTGGGGAATCCAGATAAAGTGTATATGGACTTGTTTGTACTATTTCTGCAAGTTTTCTGTAAGTCTGCTATTATTTCAAGAAAAGGGTTCTAAAAAATCATAGGCTCTGAAGTATGGCTGCCTAAATCCTGGCTCTGCCACTTACTAGCTATGTAACGATGTGCAAGTACATTTTTTAACCTCTCTTTACCTGTTTTCTCATTTGTAAAATTGAGACAATAAAAGTATCAGCTCAAATTGTTGTAAAGAATAAGATAATAGTCAGAGACTTCATCTAAAGCATTTACAACAGTGCCTAACAGATAAGAAGCACTCTGATCTGGCCTGGCCCAGTGACTCACGCCTGTAATCCCAGCATTTTGGAGGCCAACGCGGTGGATCACCTGAGGTTAGGAGTTTGAGACCAGTCTGGCCAACATAGTGAAACCCCATATCTATTAAAAATACAAAAATAAGCCGGGTGTGGTGGTGCATACCTGTAATCCCAGCTACTTGGGAGGCTGAGCCGCGATGAACCTAGGAGGCAGAAGTTGCAGTGAGCTGAGATCTTGCGACTGCACTTACAGAGCAAGACTCCATTTCAAAAAGAAAAAAAAAAAAAAGGCCGGGCACGGTGGCTCACGCCTGTAATCCCAGCACTTTGGGAGGCTGAGGTGGGCGGATCACAAGGTCAGGAAATCGAGACCATCCTGACTAACATGGTGAAATCCCGTCTCTACTAAAAATACAAAAAATTAGCAGGGTGTGGTGGCGGGCGCCTGTAGTCCCAGCTACTCGGGAGGCTGAGGCAGGAGAATGGCGTGAACCCGGGAGGCGGAGCTTGCAGAGCTTGCAGTGAGCCGAGATCGTGCCACTGCACTCCAGCCTGGGCGATAGAGCAAGACTCCATCTCAAAAAAAAAAAAAAAAAAGCACTCCGATCTTCATCATTATTGTTACCATTATTCCTTTTTATATAACCCTTATCCATCCCCATTTCACCATACCATTCTCTGTCTTAGATCAGGTCAATTCTAGGGGAAAAAAGACAGAAGCAAGCAAACTTAATGGGAAAAGCTATGGTTCTTTAGTTAGAGGATTATGGCTCTTCAGTGTGGACTCCCAGCCTCCAGGCTGTTCCTCCTTTAACCTATCCTCTGAATGCTGTCAAGGAATCTTCAGTCTTCATACACGCACCCGCTTACATACAACTCTGATAAGTTTATGGCTTTCTTAAAAACCTTCAATGTTAGCTTTAAGGATAAAATTCCAATTTCTTTAATTTAGTATATAAAGTCTATCATGATCTAGCTGCAGCATACCCCTTTGTTCTCATCTTTCAACACATATCCATAAATATACCCTTCACTCAGACCTCAGAGAATTACTTGCCCAAGCCCTAAAATAGAATATTCTCTCTGCCTGGAATAGAATTTCACCCTTATTTATTTAGCCAACTCATATTCACCCTCAAAATTTATCTCAGTCTGATGCAGGTGCTGCTATGAGCACACCAAAATTCTATATGCATGCCTCCAATACAGTATCATACTATAATCACTAGTCTGTTATGTTTATTAGGTTCTAAGTCTTAGATGGCAAGTCTTAGATGTCTTTTAAGGCTCTGAATCCCAACACAAAACTTGACATAATAAGGGCTTTCAACTACTGTTAAGTGAATTAATCTCTTGACAAAAAAGCAATAGTGTATACCAGCTCTTAGCCATACCCTGACTTAGTCCTGAAAGTCCAGTATGTGTGTACACATAGGATAATCTATTGGGTAACAAATGAAAGCATTTGTCAAACACAGAGGACTATACACTTGAGCCAACTCTATACTTAAGCAAGTATATAAAATATTAGCTGTGTACATTTTAATGATTAAAAAAAAACTAGCTCTATGACTCAAGAGTTCAGAAAAAGTAGATGGCAGTATAGTTGGCAAGAAAAGGGATTCCCCTGAACACATATTCATGAATTTCCTAATACACAATAGCCACAACAATAATGTAGTCTTGATTTATTAAAAACAATATAAATAACTAAAAATGCTTTTGCTGCCAGAGGCACACACCATTTAAAATGACAACTCTTCTACTAAATCCTTTCTCTCCACTAGCCAAGAAATAGAAGGAAGGCCTAATTTTAGTTCATAAAGTTATTTCTAACCAGAATCTCTTTAAAAAAAAAAAAAGAAAGAAAGAACTAATACAATCTCTCTGAGAAGGCTTTAAATCATGCCAGTTACAATGGCTGGCTAATTCCTAGAACCAAAGTCTTGACCAGAGTTCCCTTTCCCACCATAAGGTGGGCAAAACACATGGCCAAATAAAAAAGGTGCCAGAAAAAGGCCCCTGAGCTGTATTAAACACAATGAAAATAACGTTTGAAAATAGTATCTTTCCCAGCTGGAAACACAATGGCTCCAACCATTTCCTCATTCTTCCTAAGATTTCTTTTTCACAAATGGATATACTGACTTATTATTTTTTCCATTCAAGAAACAAAATCCCAGGAGTTGAGGATCACAATTTAAACCAGATAAAATACAGACAGTAACATGAAAAGTCAACAAACTCTAAGATATATTTTATCAGTTTCCTTTTTTATATTCTCTATCTCCTTTTCTTCTTTTTACCTTTTTTAATTCCCATCCCTTCTGTAAGAAAACTCACTAAGAAGCTTCTTGAAAGAGAACATGTTTCAAATGAATTTTGAATGGAGCAATGATGGGCTCACATAAACCATCAGAGTGACCATAAAGGGACAAAAAGAGAGTATAGAAGAAAAACAGAACTATTCATTCAATCAATAATTTAAAAAGATATAAGTTGCTTGGTGACAAAGTTACTAAGTATTGATATTTAAACTGATTTGCCTCTGACTATTTATAAACAAAGCCGAAAAGAAAATCAGGAGGAGAAAATCCCTCTTGATTCCATATACAAAGTAGAAAGGTTAAGAAGCTATTCCATGGTATTATTTTATATACTAGAACTCCAAATTCTATTGTGGGATTTCAGGTAAACACTGGATGAGATATACCCTCTATAATTATTATTTCTTTCAATGAACCACTATAAAAGTTCTCATGTAATTCCAGGGCTCTGTGGAACAACATTTAAAAGCCACAGGAAAGGTTGTCTATTCCTAACTCCAACTAATTTGCTATACTTCTTAGAATATCAAACTCTATCAACATTTGACCATCTTGCTACCCAGGTATACAGATGAAGAAACAGCAATAATGTCATACTAAGCCTCACTTAAAGAGTTTTTGCACAAACTACCATGTACTCCCTGCACTCTCTATTAAGAAAAATACTTACTTTGAAAGCTTTTACCATCTGAATCAGTTTCTCTGGATTATGAGTTCCTAGAAGGCAGAGCTATGTCTTTTTCATTGTGGATTCTCCACCTTCCTCAACCCTGCCCACTCAGAGCTTTACACATAACAGATGCTCAAAAAGTGGCCTTTTTAAAAAAAGAGAAAGAATCCAATGTCCAGTAACACAGGAATAGTTAAATTACGGTATTTATATAATAATTTTTTTAATGATTTGGTAGATTTACACTTATGGACATTAAATATGTCTAAGAGGTGAATGGAATGGCTGTAATTTGTATGCATAGTTCAAGCCCATTTTTGCAAATATATATATATAGACATCAATGTATAGATAAATAAATGATTCTCATTTATACATAAGAAAAATCTAAACCTTTTTCAACAAAACGTTAACTAGCAATCTGTGGGCAGTGGGATTTTGAGTGACGCGTGGGCAGTGGGATTTTGAGTGACGCTTACATTCCTGTTCATATACACTTTTATATAATATTTTAAAAACTTAAGTAATGAATAGTAGCTTCTCCCATAGATATCAAAACAATAAAGATGTTTTCAAATGTGGGGGAAGTCAAGTAAATTGAACTTTCTAAGCCAATTACTATTCTTTTCCCCAGTTCTCTGAAGTGACTTCAGTCTAGCTATCTCTCAGATTGTTACTCCTCTGTCATTTACTTTATCATTCCACCCTTTCTCTTTGAGCTTTCTTCACCCATTGCTTCATCCATGTCCCAAAACAAGGCAGATAATTCACCATCTAGGGCACTGCAATTTACTTACTTATTTATTTGAGACAGAGTATCGTTCTGTCACCCAGGCTGGAGTGCAGTGGCATAATCTTGGCTCACTGCAACCTCCGCCTCCCGGGTTCAAGCGATTCTCCTGCCTCAGCCTCCCAAGTAGCTGGGATTACAGGCAACCATCACCACGCCCAGCTAATTTTTGTATTTTCAGTACAGACAGGGTTTCACCATGTTGGCCAGGCTGGTTTTGAACTCCTGATCTCAAGTGATCTACCCACCTCGGCCTCTCAAAGTGCTGGGATTAAAGGCATGAGCCACCGCACCAGACCGCAATGTATTCTTATACCTCTTTCATCTCTTATTCCTCATATCCCAGTCTAAACCAAAAATAAATGTTGACTACCATGAGATAACACCACATACCCACCAGAATAACTAAAATTTAAAAGACTGACAACAAATAATGCTGGCAAGGAAGTACAGCAATTGAGGAAACAAAAAATGGTAGAACTACTTTACAAAAAGGCTTGGCAGTATCTCATAAAATTCTGATCCAGACTTCCACTGCTAAGTATATTTACCCAAGAGAAATGAAACATATATCCACAAAAACACCTTGTATAAGGATGTTCATAATAGCTTTATTCATAGTAGCCCCAAACTGAAACATCCCAGGTATCCATCAATAGGAGAATGAATAAATTGTTAAATTCACATAAGAGAATACAACTTATTAATGAAATGAACTACTGAAACATGTAACGACATAGAGGCATCTCAAAATTATCATGCTGAGTAAAAGAAGCTTTATATAAAAGAGTACATCCTGTACTTCATATACATTCCATTTATATGAAGTTCTACAACAGGCAAAACTAATCTATAGTGGAAAAAATCAGAACAATGGTTGCCCATGGGGAGGCGAGGGGAGAGGACTGAGTGGAGAGGGAAATGAGTGAAGTTTCTGGGATGATGGTAATGTTCTCTATCTATTAAGATAGGGGTTTAGGTTAAGCAGGCAAGACAGGGGTTTAGGTTAAGCATTTGTAAAAACCTCGCTTCAGATTTGCGTAGATTTGAGGTATTTAAAATTTACCTCAAAAGAAAAAAAAACAAATATTGACCTCTAACTAATATAATGCATCCTCAAGTGTTTAGAGGTGAAGTGTACCTAGGTCTCAAACTTACTTTAAAATGCATTAAAAAGATGTGATGGGTTGATGGATAATCAATGGATATATAATAAATCAAGTTATAAGAGATTAATCATATTAATAGAATCTAGGTGGTAAGTAAATATGGTTGTTGACTAAACAATTCTCCCAACTTTCTGTATGTTTGAAATGTTTCAAAATGAAATGTCAAGAAAAAAATACTAAACTTTGATCTCCAAGTCAAATTACTTTTTGCCCAGTCTCCAGAGATAGTCTCATTTTGCAGCAAGCAAAGTCAGTTTCCCTCTACTTAGACCAGTAGGCAGGCACATTCTGTGTACTACTTAGCAGTGGGGGTCAAAAGTGGTAAATTAGCAAGTTTGCCCAGAGGGAAGATTGGTCCCAAAGGATGAGCCGAAAAGGACAGTCACTGATGCAAAGCAATCAGAGTGACTATACTACTACTGACTGTAACAGCACCTATGGTAACTTGTTTTGATCCAAAAAAACCAACAGTACTTTCAACCAGTACTAGATCCCCTTTAGGGGAGTCTGCCACTACCACCCAAATACTCACTAACATTCTTAGGCAGCTTTTCTACTCTAAGTACAACCAGAAGTACCTTCTAACAAAAACACACACAATTTTGAATTATAACATGGGACAGATTTATGGAATATGGAAGACATTAAAGTATTCGCTTTCTCTCTGAAAATAAAGAGTGCAGACTCATAAACAATGCCTAAAAGGCATTTCAGCAGCTTAATCCATGCAGGACATGTTTTGCTTTTTGAGACAATCAGAAACTATTGGGTACAGGAAGCCATAAACAACAAGAATTTGGCTTAAGAAGGAGAACAGAATAAATGTTTTTTATGGAAATCACTTAACATTTTTTTGAAGGGGTTTATTTATATGTGACAAAGCCTACAAGACAGAACTTGTATATAAGTAGCAGCTCTTAACAATACATCAACCATTGACTGACTTCTCACGACAGTGGCACCAAGCAGGGCCAGTCTGTCAGCATTTCCATCAACAACTACATTTGCTGAGCTTAATAATTCCCTTTTTTTCCCCAATTTTCTCCAGACAGAGGAATCCACTTAGCTGGTTCTCAGCATTCAGGCTCAGCCAAGAGTTTTTCTTCTTTTAAGTTCCATTGTATATGAAGTCTGAAGTTCGGTAAAGTGGATTTCCTTAGGTAGGCTCAGTGTTTTAAGTCTAAGGAATGAAAGAAGCACGATAGAAAAACCACCCACAGAATTCTGTAACTTAACAAACATGCCACATACAAAATTTACTGAGTTAATAAGGTTTAACATAGAATAAAACAAACAGTACCACGGGGTAGAGAAAGAGATACTCTCAGCGAAAAAGTACTACTTTCAATAAATATCTTAGAATGTACAATCATTATCTGATATTCCTAAAAGCAAAACAACTTATGAATAAGGTACAAATTTTTTGCAACAGGTAGTATATGAAAAGTCCAGGTCTCTGAGATAAAGAATTAGTGTTCTGTTTTGAGGCTTCTGTATAACCATAAGCAAGAGACTGAATTCTTTACTTACCCCAGCAATAAAGTTAATCAAACTTTCTAAATTTTTATGTTCAAAGACTTGAACTTCTCATGCAAACCACAATAAGTATTATTGCTTTGAGTCTTATTCCTTCCGACTACAAAAGAGGAAGCCCAGTACAATACATATAAATAGCACTAACATTCCAAATGATGATATTCAATATCGTCCCTACACAAATAGGGAGTACATATCTCATACATACTAAAATAATAAAACCTTCCTTTCGGCCAGGCAGTGGCTCACGTCTGTAATCCCAGCACTTTGGGAGGCTGAGGTGGGCAGATCATGAGGTCAGGAGATGGAGACCATCCTGGCTAACACGTGAAACCCCATCTCTACTAAAAATACAACAAATTAGCCGGGTGTGGTGGCGGGCGCCTGTAGTCCCAGCTACTTGGGAGGCTGAGGCAGGAGAATCGCTTGAACCCAGGAGGCGGAGCTTGCAGTGAGCTCAGATCACACCACTAGACTCTAGCCTGGGTGACAGAACCAGACTATGTCTCAAAAAAACAAACAAACAAAAAACCTTTGTTTCTTCCCCAACTTCCCAATTTTCACTCCTATGTTTTTCTTACTTTATAGTATTTTATGGATAGGCTGGTAAGAAATAATTACTTGAAATATTTTTCTTCAGATGCTCAGAAATATATAAATTGTTAATGACTGGGGCACTATATGCAACCAAACATTCTGTTCAATACTGTTGGCTGCACAGCCTTATTTTATTTTTATGTTTTCTTCGGTGAACACTAACTTCTCTGACTTCAAGTTAAAGATGGCTGATCAAACATATGCACTAAGCTCACCTCCCTCCTCAAAACTTAACTAAAACAAAATTAAACAGCTTTTTTTTTTTTTAAGGCAAAACCCCACAAAATCAATAGGTACAGAAGAAAAACCAATAGCAACAAAAATTTTGGAAGTTAGTCCAGTGCGGTAAGGAAACAACATAAGTAGTGGAGAAATCCAAAAGGCAGCTTGATTATATCGCATTGGTAATACTGGGTATCTCTGGAAGGAAAGGCAGAAAATGAAGCTTAAAGGGGTTTAGCTGAAAGTCTGCTTAAAAGAGGTTAGACCCTGAGATCACCTTTCTAACTTCATCTTGCCAAACAACTGTCCCTCTCTCACCACAGCAAAAAGCTGGAGATTTATTCTTTATATACTATATACAGTAAAATAAAGCATCTCCTGACTGGCACAGCTATCACAATTGAGGAGAAGTACACCATTCTGAAAACAGGAGATTAAGTATGAGAGCTTACATAGTGCATGCTGATATCCCCAATCTTCCCTCCCTTGCCACACACACACACTTAGACGTCTTAAAATGCTGGCATGCAAGAAAAATTTTAAAAGCTCATTATTGGGGTAATTTTACCAGCCTCCCCCAAAAAAAATCACCAAAAGATACTGACAAAGGACCCCCCCCCCACCAGCCCCACCAAGGTAACTGTCCATCCCGATCACCCTAGTGTTAAGGGGAGGGAATGGGAGAGTAACTTCCATGGGAGCTGACGTTAAGTGGCAACGTAAGTATGCTATGTCTTGGATCCACTATAAATCCACATTTATTGCTGAGCATGTACAGAAATAGGGTCCAGACTTTTCAATGCTCTGGACTACCGTCTTATTTTAAGTTTCCCCAGAAGGAGAATCTGAAACAAGCATTTGAGTCCAAGGAATTTACTCAGGAGAGGACCCCAGAAAGGACAAGTAGAGACATAAGGAAGTAAGACAGGAAAAGAAGTCAATAAAGGATATGTTATCAAGCAAGTTAGGTCAACTAAAACTTATTTCCATGGGGAACTCAGAAACGGCATAGAATACCTGCCTCAGAGGTATTTCACACCATCCTCCTTCCTGGTGGGCAAGGAAGCTGAAGTATTCATACACCAGCTTCCACGAGTTATGAGCTGAGGACTACTGGCACAGGGGCAGGGGCGGGGAGCAGGAGGAGAGAAGAGGTGGTATTAATTCCCCATTTCTGGCTTCCAGAGAAAGCCCTTTGGCAAACAGGTGCAGGTGCTAGCAAACTGAAGGTTCAGTCAGCATGCACTGAAGGTAAGAACCCAAGGGATATGAACAAGGCACTAACAGCATCTGCTACGTCCACCATGATAACTGAGCTAATTTGTGTCACTATCTTATTCAATGTAAAAATGACTGGTATAGGTTCACTCTTGAATTCTTCCTTGTCTTTAAGAAAGCTAATACCTAGTAGTAAATGACAGGGGTCCAAACATTATCAAGCACTTTTACCAAATTATCTATGCACAGCTGTACAACATTTTAGTTAATGATGCTAACCTGATCACTCTGTATTATAGTTAAATATTAGTCATCTCTGTTTTACCAATGAGAAAATGAGCCCAAAGCAATAAAGTGATGCATTAGGTCCAAAAGAAAATTGAGGTAAATATAAAAACTGAACTCATGGCTACCATTTTAAACATTCAAAACATGCTGTTTATTAACTTCCATGTTCACAATAATTATGTCAATTCTCTGCTATAAGAATTTTAGCCCAGAGCAACTGAGCAGAAAGGTACATGTTACTTTATTTCATGATTGGGTAGCCAAAACTAAAAATCATACCTGCCTGTAATATTAAATTTCCAAAAGGTAAATGCAACCTGAATGTCTCCTAGGCCCATTAAACAGAGCATCCTTTTAGGTTACTTTAACAATATTATATCTCTAAACCCACTGGCTCAAAAACATCACTTATCAAAGTGGTTAAACCTCAGTTTCCACTCAAATTCTCACTCACAGCGCACTTCCTATTTCTATAGGAGTCTATCTCTCTCAGTCTTTCTCTCTTCTTTACAAAAATACCTTCCTTTGTAATATCTACTTTGTTTAAACATAGGTACACCACAGTAGAAGGACTGGGATTCCTAATGATATAATCTTTCAGTTTCATATCCTAAGGGATATAATTGCTTAGCTATGAAGTAAGGTTAGGGAAGACTAGGTCTGAATGGTTGAATCAATGCTCCTTTCTGATATTCAGGCCCTGTGGCAAACTCTGGACTACTGTGCCAGGATCCTTACTCACACGCTTGTTCTCCTAGGGATTCTACTATCTCTCCTTGCAATCTGATCACCATGTCCCAGTTTAAGTATTCACAATTGTGGGTAGAGTTTGCCAACTTTCCTATGGGTCCATAATGCAGCACAGGGGACGTAGCTAGGTACATACTCAAATGTCCCTAACTTTTCTGGGACAGTTAAAGAGACTATTGAAAGCATACATAAAATATCCAGTGGAGTATTGCTAAGCTTCTCATTCCAGCTATGACTAAGCCAAAACAATTTGTTATACAAGTTTGAATTCTTCACAACAGGAGGACAGACATGGTTTATCAAAACCCAGAAATTAAACTGTTAGTTCAAACCAGTTTATTGCCAAGTTTCTGTAGCTGGCTTGCCCAAAGAAGTTGCTTTTGTTCAGAGCGCTTATTTTTCTGCCTATGAGGCTGTGAGGAAAAGACACTGACCTACTTCCAAAAATGTCAGTAATAACATAAAACCTCTAAACAGATGTTTCATATCATCAATAATATTTGCATCATTTGACTACCATCTTGGGTACATGATAACTAAGGATAGCAGTGTTATAATTAAAAAATATCTCTTCCTATAGATCATAAAAATGACTTTGACCTTCTTTTCCTATATCCCCATGTCCCTGTACATATTCCAATCATTTTATTTCCATGAGAAAAAATAAAGAAGAATCTCTTATACTCTAAATTAAACAGAATATCTTACTTTCTAAGGTAAACTAGCCTGATCATTCCTTTATTCTCAATTTCCCTCAATATTTAAAATATCAGTAGATCACGTCAATTCACTATTCTGGAAAAAGTTCTCAAGGGATTGAGTCTTTATTTTGAATCCCTTGACAACATCTAATATAATTCTTTATAATTAACAGCCACACACACACACACAAAATGTCTCTGATTAACCACTACTGACTTAACAAATGCAACAGTCTTTCTAAGCAATTCTAAGCAATTCAACAATTTTGTATAAACAGTACTAGTCTCAGTTTCTAAATACAGAGCCTGTTATATCTTCTCAGTTTTTCATGAAATATAGGCTTTCTTACACTAAAGATTTCTGGGTTACTTGGGGCTCATTTCCACATGTCCACAAGGCACAACAATACAGAGAAAGAGCTGCTGGACATGTCAGGTACTCAGTCAACTTAAACTCTTTTGTGGCTTAAATTGTGTCCCCCAAAAATATTTGCTCAAGTCCTCATTCCTAATGCCTGTGAATGTGATCCTATTTGGAATTAGGGTCTTTGCAGATGTAATAAAGTTAAATGAGGTCTTCAGGGTGGGCCTTAATC
Organism: Rhinopithecus roxellana; assembly: GCF_007565055.1. Lineage (NCBI taxonomy): Eukaryota > Metazoa > Chordata > Mammalia > Primates > Cercopithecidae > Rhinopithecus > Rhinopithecus roxellana. The sequence continues at coordinate 26,062,924 of NC_044565.1, forward strand.
CAATATGATTGGCATTTTTAAAAGAAGAGGCTGGGCATGGTGGCTCACACCTGTAATCCCAATACTTTGGGAGGCTGAGGCAGGAGGATGATTTGAGCCCTGGACTTCAAGACCAGCCTGGGCAACAGAGCAAGACTCCATCTCTATGATTTAAAATAAAATAAAATAAATACAACCAAAGAAGAAGAGATACAGACACACAAGGAAAATGCTATGTGATTAAAGAGGGAGAGATTGGAGTTATGCTGTCATAAGTCAAGGAACATACAGAGGAATGCTGGCAGCAACCATAAGCTAGGAGAAAAGCATGAAACAGATTCTCCGTGAGCACTGAAGAAGGAACCAATCCAGCCTACCCCTGGATTTTAGATTTCTAGACTCCAGACCTGTGAGATAATAAATTTCTGTTGTTTTTTAAAGCCACCTAGTTTGTACTACTTTGTTACAGCAGCCCTAGGAAATTAATACATCTACTGAGAAATAGAACTATTAACTGAGGGACCAAAATTTAAAAGAAAAAATCTTAACACATAACATAGTTTAGCTTATAGAAAATGCCATCATGAATATGAAGTTGAATAGGTTAATCAATAATATTTTATAAATAACTTTTATTCTATTTCTCATTAATATCTCAGAAAACAGAACTACATGGGTTAAAAAAAATTTTAACAGGAATGCTTACAAAAAGAAAATATAAACTAGCAGGCCTTCTCTGGGATCAATACAGTGTTGCACACCTTTTTTTGTTTTTAAGATGGAGTTTCACCCTTGTCGCCCAGGCTGGAATGCAGTGGCGCGATCTCGGCTCACTGAAACCTCGGCCTCCTTGGTTCAAATGATTCTCCTGCCTCTGCCTCCTGAGTAGCTGGGATTACAGGTGTCCACCACCCCACCTGGATAATTTTTTTTCTATTTTTAGAAGAGATGGGGTTTCACCAAGTTGGCCAGTATGGTCTCGAAATCCTGACCTCAGGTGATCCATCTGCCTCAACCCCCAAAGTGCTGGGATTACAGGTATGCGCCACTGTGCCCAGCCCCGTTCCCCTCTTTATTCTATCCATAGCAAATATCACCATCTGACATACTGTATAGTAACTTGTTTTTAACATATACACAGCTATGTGTTGATTGACAGAATAAATGAACAAAGGTAATCTTTCACACACAGAATAAGTTAATGAGGTAAAAGTGTTAATTATTATATGCTTTACTATATGATTACTGGTAAGTTCCTAATTCCTTCTCTATTATTCCTGCTTCTCTTTTACAACTTTCACTACACTAAGAAGTGTACAGAATTTTCCTCTTCCTTTTTCACCATATTCTTTATCAATTAAGATTGCTTCATGTAAGATGAAGCTTCCTTTTAGTAACTGACCCATTTGAAACTCTAAGATGATCCTTAGAAAAAAGAGGCACTCACTAGGATTTAGTGGCTGACTACAATCCAGCTGCATATTTCTCCCTGTGGAAAATATTCTACAAAAGCCCAAGAGAGGAAACTAAGTGGAATCTTAGGTTTCAAACTTCTTTTACATGAAGTCAATATTAATATCCTCGGGGCAAGTCCTATTTGACAAAATTAAAACTCTAGGAGAAAGAAAAACAGATTATCAACTCCCCTAAACTATCCTTAAAGAAGATTCAGTCAAAAATATGGTTTAGAAATAAGTATATTTGTGATGAACACCTGAGCTTTAATTGCCAGGGACATGAAGCACTTCGTATGAGAATTCATAGACAAAGCTAACTAAAATGGTAGGTCAACACAGCTCCAGCATTTTCTCTTTCAGTTCCCTATATATTATTCCCTGCCCCCACTTCAAAAGAAGGAAAAGAACGAAGCATCGAGTTATCAAAAATATTAAAAATCTCAGAACACCACTTTTTAAAAGCAAAACCGAACTCAATGGGCTCCTGAAAACTAGGATATCTGCCATAATGGGTAAGGGTAAGGGAGGCTGCCAGTTTTGTTTTTTTTTTTGTTTTTTTTTTTTTTTTTTTGTTTTTTAGAACGGAAGTCTTGTCTGTCCCCGGCTGGAGTGGCAGATGGTAGGGCGATCTCCGGCTCACAGGCAAGGCTGAAAATTTTTATTTAAAGGGGAGTTCATAAAAGCATGTTGTGAATAATAAAATGCAATTATTTTCCTAATCCAGGATCTGCTGTGTGTAGCTCTTTTCTTTGCCTATGAAGTTGTTTAAATTATGCCTCTCCACCTCAATGTACATCTAGATGCCAAAATCTTACGAGGTAATTCCCCGACATCCCATCCTTTGAGTACCACGTGAAATAAAGGCAATGGCACGGGATCAAACAACTTATTATCTGACGACAGTCAGAAAGTATCATTAAGAACGACATCAAGGTTTGGTCGGGTTACTTAAATCCATAAATCACTTATGGATTTTAATACTGGCGTTGTATGTATACTACTTTAGAGGCCCACATGCTACTTTGTAATACCCTAATCTGATATACCTTTCTCTCAGAATTACACCTATGAAGTAGAACCTAGTACTGTTTACTCTCTATTTATCACCTTACTTCCCTCTTTCCACAAACCTTTCTTCCTTTTTTCTTTTTTTGTTTTCTCATTCCATTCATCCTCCCTCTAACTTTCTTACCCTTTCTGTCTTCGCTAAAAAAAAAAAAAATCCAAAATCCCTTTAAAGAAGAGTCTTCTCTATCCTACTCTGTCATAAAGCAGGGGTAATGTGAATGAGACATAATGTGGGAAGCGAGAAGAGAAAGAGTGGAAAGAGGTGGAAACCAATATCTACATTGCCTTTTGAGGAAGTTGTTGCATCTATCTCCTATGATATTAAAGCCATTTTCTTTCTAAAAGATTCTAAGTAGAACCTTGATCTAACAGCTCTGGGGATACTAAATTTTGCTTTGAAAAGAGTCTTTTCTTTCCTTCAAATGCTGAATGTTGGGGATCATGGTAGCTTAACACTTGTAATCCCAGCACTTTGAAGAGGCACGTGGCGGGCATATCACTTGAAGTCAGAATTTAACCAGCCTGGCCAACTGGTATGAAATCCATCTCTACCTAAAAAAAGGTACTGAAAATTAGCCAGAACATGGTGCGGGTGGCAGTGTATCCAGCTAACTCCCAGGAACTAAGGAACATGGAGATCCTTGAAGTCCCGGGGGCGAAGGTTGCTGAGCCAGGGATGATTTCACTATTACTAAGCCTGGGGGGGGGAGTGGACAAGACAGACAGAGACTCTGTCTCAAAATAATAAAAATAATAAACTAATGATACTTCCCTGATACTTCTCAGACTCACAAATCTATTTGAGGAACGTAGATAGTTCTTCCACTCTCCATTTTTTTGGTACACAGGGAGGTTAGGATTTTTAGCATACAAAATAAGTCAAATGTTCAAGTGGGAATTACAGCACGAATGTAATGCTAACTTTATATCCATATTGGGTTTTGTTTTGACGTTGTTGAAGGACAAGGAAAATAAAGAATGATGTTTTTGGCATTGGTTATAGATTCAGCCATAGAACCAGGAGTGCTAACGGAATCATTGCATTCACAGGCTGTGGTATCATACACACTGGTCCAGGCACGTTCACCTTGCCTTTTGCAGGCATTGCAATGCACGATAAGGACAAGGTGTTCATCACTCTTTCAATTTGTTAGCCAAACATTTTCCGTCTCGTGTCATGTCAGTGTTGGCAGATTGCAGTTGTGGGGGAAGGGGGTCTGCCAATTAACCCCTGGAGCCGGGCACGTCCCATTTTTACTTCAGTATAGGCACTAAAGTTTAACACATGCTTTGAAATATGCACCAGATCCAAGGCTTTGCCTGGAGACGGGGGTGGGGATGGCTTCTTCAACCAAAACACATCCGAGTGCCCGCACGTCAAACTACGAGACTGGCCACAAGCTATTATAGCTTTCATTGTGAACCAAGAACCTTGGGCTGACATGCACAGCAGCGGGCACACTGAACCGGGGAGGGGGAAGAGCCACAGGGAGTCAACAAAGACGGAAACGGACGCTGTGTGATGCTTGGGTTTCAGCTCGACCTCGTGTTCTCAAGGCTCCTCCTCATAGGAAGAGCTTCTCTGTATAGCACCAAACACCTAAAGAGCAGTAGTCTAGACGTGACACTAGATTTTAGACAAGGGGGTTTTCTAGTAGTAACTTCGTTAGTAAAGGGAGCAAACGACAATCCTGGCATGCACGATAGGACAACCACGTATGAAGGCTAAGGAAACTCAAGATCAGGGCATACTTCACGCGTCCACGGAAACTGCCCACTTGTGAATGGTGCTGCTGACAGACGGTTCCCCAACAACCTCATCGTTTAGTCTAAGCCACCCATTTCGTCCTCATCTAGAAAAAGTTAAAAATATGTGAGGAACGTAGTATATTCAAAGGTCTTTTTTTTGAACAGAGAAACCAAAGTTGCCATGTTGATAGAAGAGACAGTTTTTTTAAAAGAAAGAAAACATTAATTAACTGGATGAAGTGTCTCCATAAGTATCCAAAAATAAATAAATAGCTAAAGCAGAGATGAAAGTCAGGGATCTCCCAGACTCCCAGGAACAAGCGACCAACACCACCAACAGAAGAACTCACCATAGACAGAGCTAACGATCTTCTAAATGCCTATTCTAATATATGAAAATCGTGAGACCGTCGGTTCCACAGCAAACTCTAATCAGTGCTACTAACAACGAATAAGAACATTATCGTTAGTGCATTTGCTAACCATTTCTGAAGGCTAGCCTAGATCTTTGCATTGAAAAGGGCTCTAAGGCTTAGTACAGATGGCAGTGGGAGAGTGCCCATGCTGGTGTAATCAATCTGTCAGTCGGGCTGAACCTATGGACATAACAGATACCATTGTAAGGCACTAACGTTTCACCATCAGTTAGACCAATGTGTCCGAATTTGTTTTGTTTATTAAGGGTTGTTGTTTGTTTTTTTTGTTTTGTTTTAGACAGAGGTCTGCTCTGGTCCCCAGTGCTGGAGTGTAGTGGCCGCGATCTCTGGAATTGCTGGCTGCAAGTCCCACCTGAGACCCAGTACTGCATTGTCAGTCTTCTGCCGTCAGGCCCTCCCGGTAGCTGGCCACTAACAGTGCCTGCCGACCCTACGGACGAGCTTACATTTTTTTGTATTTTAGTAGAGACACGGGTTTCACCTTGTTCAGCCAGACGTCTGCAGAGAGATCGTCCTGACCTCGTTGATTCTGCGACCACTCATTCGGCCTCGCAAGAGTTGGTGGGATTACAGGCGTGAGGCCAGCTTTGAAGTTTTTAGGTTATCCAAAAAGCAAATCTAAGCTGGTTAAGGCATGCATATAACCAATATCATACGACTATATTTGCATCTTAACAACAAAAAGACACTGAGATTTACTACATTGATAATTGATAAAATAGCCACAGATGATCAGAGCCCTTCCCTGTACTTCTCCATTACTGTCATCATGGTATCTCATAAGAATTCAAGCT